>NC_073309.1:37266463-37355426 GCF_027595985.1 Sorex araneus
TTGCAACACAGACACTGAGAGGTTATCATGTTTGTCCATTATCTACTTTCGGCATGCATCTCCCATCCCAACTGGTTCCTCCAGCCATCATTTTCTTAGTGATCCCTTCTCTATTCCATCTGCCTTCTCCCCTCCGCTCATGAAGCAGTCTTCCAGCTATGGGGCAATCCCCCTGGCCCTTGTATCTACTGTCCTTGGGTGTCAGCAAAGGCCAATTCTTTTCTGTTAGTCTTCCTAATGAACTTAACCTAAGAATTGCTCCTCATACCTGACTATCTAACTGGACCAACCTTTCCGAACAAGATTCCAGCTTCATCCCCACTGAATCAAGTTGGAGGACGAGGTATTTATATGGACAGGTCTTAATTAGAATCCTCCTTTAAAAAAAAAGGGGGGTGGGGAAAGAGTTTGCTTTCTGAGTCTCTTAGACATGTAGAATTTATTCCAAAGATTTGTGTAGGTCATGGGAGAGGCCAGTGACACAAGAGTGATGAAGTCAGGTAAGTTGGGCAGAGACTCACTTGGGAAGAAGTGAAAGCACCTGAATCCTGCAAAAGGAGACCCAGGAGGACATGAATTCAGCCTGGCTGGCCGTCCTGGTATTACAATGCTCACCAAGCCCTGGATCAGAGGCAACCAGGCCCTGGGCTGCCCCAGAGAACCCTCTACATGACCCACAGCTGCATGGGGCCTGTCCAGGGAGCAAAGAGCCCCTCAGTCCTCCTCAGACAGATACCAGCTGAAAGAAAAAGTTCAGGTGGTGGGGAAAGCTCCCCAGGTCCAGTCAAGAGATGCAGCCTGAGTAAGACAGGTCCACCAGGATGGAAAAGTCAACGGTAGTTGAGAGAACTGCAGGCATGTTACTGGGATGGATGGTTGATGTGGCATCAGACGCCAGTGGTTAGGGGTTTGGTGTGTTCACGACTTCAGTCCTTAAGACCACTTGGTGAGGGGGGTCCCTGGGGGTCTTCAGAAGAGTTAAGTCATGTAGCTGTCAACACAGCAGTGGTGGTCAAAGAGATATGCACTCCATGATACCCCCCCCCCCACTTCATCCTGAGCTAAAAAGCCTCAGGATGAAGCCATCACAAGGAGGTGAAATGGCAGGGGATGCACCCAAGGTGAAAATCAGAATTCATCTAAAGTGTTTGGGAAATGATGACAAATCAACACCAAACAAGAAGTTGCAAAGGGGGGGGGGGGGAGGACTGGAGCAATAGTACAGCGGGTAGGGCATTTGCCTTGCACTCGACCAACCCGGTTCGATTCTCAGCATCCCATATGGTTGCCCGAGCACCACCCAGAGTAATTCCTGAGTGCAAAGCCAAACGTAACCCCTGTGCATCACCGGGTGTGGCCCAAAAGGAAAAAAAAGAAAAAAGAAGTTGCAAATGGGCCCTAAGTGAAAGCAGTGAGTGACCTTCTGGAGAGACAAGACTCTAGGGAAATGCAGCCAAAACTTTTTGAACCAATACCAGGGCCTATTCAGTCATGGGATTCCCTTGGGGTTTGTCTCCCCACGGGGGCCAGGGAAAGGGACATATTTCATGCCATAGCTCCATCCCTGGGGCCTCACTGTCTCCTTAAGTGTTAGAAAAGCAAGACTGCCACTCCCAGAACCTGCTGCCCAGTGGCCTGACCTTCCCAAGGGACCAATCTTGCCCCCCCCCCCGCCAGACCACCATCACTGGCCCCAGCAGTGGTGGGTCCCTCCATAGCACTTCCCTTAGGCCAAAGAGACGGTGCCAAGTGGGCTTTGCTAGGCCAGGTGGCAGAAGAGGGCAGGGGCCAGAGAGCGGGGAGAAGGGAATGCTCCTTCCCTGGTCTGAGCCGGGAGGAGGACATGGCTTGTTTAATCCTAATAAATCAGAATGTCCCCAGGAGGTAGGAGCAACAGGGGAGGGCATGTGAGCTGAGCCACACATTGACCCCAGGCAGAGCTGGCAGAGAAATGATGTTCTCCTCGGCAGGCTCCTGGAGAGATGGTCTGCATTTCTTCTGACAAATTAGAAGTGCCCTGAATGCAACCATTCCTCAGAAAATAGGCCTGATTTAGCAGTGCACAAGCTGCCATTATCTCGCTGCATAAAAAGACCATTTAAGCAGGGCAGCCTTCAGAACACTGGGCCGCTGGAGGCAGCAGTTCTGAAAAATGACCCCTTCGCTGCCACCTAAGCCAGTGACTACCCAAGGGAGAAGCCTCATTTACCACCCAGGAGACCAAGCAGGCTTTAACCAAAGAAAAGTCAACGCTCGTCTCTGGTCCCTGCATGAGCTTTCCTGCACCCTTGGGGTCCCTGTCCCCGGCCTCCCCTAGGATAACCAAGCCATGGAGCATTACCTGGTGGGGGTCCACTGATCTGGTCCAGGCCAGGTCTCTGCCCCGTTCAGGACAGCCCTGGCTCCAGCCATCCCCACTGAATCCCAAAGCAATTACAAAGCAGATGGGGTGACAATGTCCCTAAGATGAAACGCTCCATTTGCACACAGTGTTCCTATTTGAAAACTTTGCATGCAAAGATTACAACCTGTCACTATGCTCCCCTGAGACGCACTACCTTTTAAAAAAGTATCTCTAATGAGATCTACAAATCTGCGTTGAAGACAGCTTACTTTATTGTGTTTGTAAAGATGAAAATGTTTTAAATAGGTTATGGCTCCCGGGACTGATCGCCCCACCATCGGGGTAAGGTCATTTTGAAATGTTAATAAAAGTTTTCATAAAATATGATGGCCCTCAAAGAGTAATGTTTGGATGTAAAAATAACTATAAAAGTATCACTTGTTCCAGGGCATACATGCAGCTTTTCCATGCCAAGATATTTGCCCAATCCCTCATCGAACAGGGCTGTGGCTCTTCCTGCTGTTTGACGGCCTCGCTGGGATTCGATCTTGATTATTCAGAGCTGCTGCAGCTTTCCCCAGATCTCACCGTTAGATGAAAAACTGCCCGATGAAAAGCAAAGGGTCGCTTTTCCCTTCTCGGAAGTCCAGTCTTCATCCTGAGATTGATTCAGCTAGCTCCAGGCAGAGCTCTCCTCACACCTGGTGTATGGGAGGGGGGTGGGGGGGGCGGGAGGGAGGGAGGGTGAGACAGAAGTGGTGGGTGAGGTGGGAGGGGACCCCAGGTGTGAGGCGCCAGATCCTGAAATTCCTGGATATTGGGGGGGGGTGTTGGGGGGGGAGTATAGGGGAAATTTGTCAAATTTTTTAAGCCTGATAGACTCTTCAGGATTTGAAGTTAGCCAGCCTGAAGGATTAGCTCAGAAGCTGTTGCCAGGTGCTGATGTAACTAAGGAGACCCAGGCATCCTCCCTGTTTGCCAGATCCCACGGGCTCAAGTCACCCTGATAGTTCAGGAGACCCTCTCGTCCCTGCCTGCCACGTGCATTGTCGGGGACCGGGAACCGCAGAACTTCTGCTCTTCTGGACTTTGGGAGGCATACACTCTGGCTTTGAAAAGCCACAACGCTTGCCAGACATTCTCGAACATGTTTCTAATCTTTAGAAGGTCATACTTTCCCCGTCTGTTGCTTTTGCCCTGACAACCTATTCCTGCAGTCAGGAGTGAGGCGGTCTCGGGTCCCGAATGCACGACGCAGTGTTGCCTCCTGGCCGTGCTCTCCTACTAATTTCTCCTGTTTTTTCTTTTCTCAGAGATACAACAACGTGTATTTACTTGTTTCTTCTGTCTGAATGGGGGCTCCAAGAGAGTGTGGCTTGCCTTTGTTCACTGCTGTCTCGGTACCTAGTTTTGTGGCTGACACTCAGCAGTGCCCCATAGTTATTTGTGAATAAATGAACCGTGTGAATAGGACACTGTCAACTCCCAGGTTCTCACAGGGCAAAGAGGCTACTAAGCTAACATTCATTACCCACAGGATACCTCCCGTGAAGGTGGAAAGAATCCAAATTCAGGGCCAGAGACATAGTCCAGGGCTTATGGAGAAAACCTTGCATGCAGCCAACGTGGGTCTGATTTCTCAGTACCGCATGGTACTAGCACATTCCACTAGAATACTAGCACATTCCACGTGGAGTGTTGGATTCCCCTGAGCACCACTGGGGGTAGCCCTGGTGGTCCCTGGCATCAGACGGTTTCTGAGCAGCTCTGTCTCATCCGGCTGTTGAATTGAACCACAGGCCCTGCTGGTTGGGAACTGACAGGAAGAATCCCCAGGCCTCTCGAGCACGGCCATCAAAAAAGAAATAAATAAATTTGAATTTAAACTCAAGAACTACTTGCAAACATTTTTGGTGACCTGGCCCTGAGGAGTCAATCAAAAGTCCTATTGAGGGAGTTGGATGGTACATTCATTCTAGAAAACTCCAGATTCAGGCTTGATTGAAGAAAAACAAAATGACCTCAAAATATGTCAAAGGGAACAGAAAGCAGAGCCTCTTCAGAGCAAATACCTCAGAGCAGCTGTAAGCGCCTCAGATGGGGTGTTCAATCAGAGGCTGGATACACATCTATCAGGAACGCTTCAGAAGGATTCCAAAATGAGTGGGAGGTCAGAGATTGGGATCTGATGCCTTACAACTTTCAAATGTTATGGTCTGTGGTAGACAGAATAACAACCCCCAAAAATGTACACACCCTTCTCCTAGAACCTGTGCATGTTACCTTACATGGCAAAGGAACTTCGAAAATGTGATTAAGGACACATACGAATCACTGGGCTGGGCAAGGAACTTGGATTTGTCAGGTGGACCCCAACTAATCACTTGAATTCTTTACAGAAAATAAAAGGAAGGAAGGAAGAAAAGAAATAAATAGAGACTCTTTCCTGCCTTTGATCCGAGAGAAGGACATAAAGACAAGAGTAATGTCAGAGAGATGCAACTCTGCTGGCTTTTGAAATGAAGACAGGAGCCAAAGGCACAAGGGAAGCCTCTAAAAGCTGAGGGGAAAAAAAATCTAAGGAAATGAATGTTCCCCTGAAGTTTCCAAAGGAATGCCTTGATTTCAATCCAGTGAGACCTGCATTAGACTTTTGACTGGCAGAACTACAGTGAAAAAAACTTGTATTGTTTAGGCCACTGAATTCGTGGCCATTTGTTACAGCAGCAATAGAAAACTAATACCTGGTCTTAGGATTTCTAACCTAAAAGAAAAGAAATGGTGTAAAAAATCCTAGTCCCAAGCTGATTTTCCTTCTGACCACCCGCTCTTTTCCTAAGTTTAGCAAGGAGACCCCACAGGGGAGAAGAGGCCAAGATTCAGAAGGGGCATTCAGATCCAAGGTAGTTCAATGGTCAGTGCATCTAAGTCCTAAAAAGCATTTCCCTCTACATGTAAATTAGGACTTCAGAATCAGCAAAGCAGGTGAAACAGGGCACCCCTTCCCATCCTGTCCCCTGGGCTTAGAGTCCCCCTGTCGCAAGGACCACAAAGATCCAGATCATGGAAGGATCTTATCCGAGACAGGGGCAAAGTTGAAAAAGTATGCTGAGTGGGCAAATTTCATTGAGTTTCTGCAGAAATTGACCTAGAATGGCTTGTTTATGAAAAAGGAAACATCTTCTACTACAGAGTTTGAGGAATAAAATACTTATTTATGAAAAAGGAAACATCTTCTCCGGCAGAGTTTGAGGAAGAAAATACTATAAAATGCAGCCACTTACCAGAATGTGTCTGTGTGTCTGTGTGTGTCTGTAGGTGTGTGTGATTCATTCTTATCTCCACTCCACCCCAAAGACCTCAACTTATCCATTTATTTAGAGGGGGGCTCAGCAAAAGAGTTAAACGTGTCAAATTAAAATAACATATCACTTACCTACCCTGTGACTCACTCTAGTTTAATGTCATGTCCTTTAATGCCATTCACACATTTCACACAATGTGAAATCCCAGGAAACTTCACCAAACCAGGTTACCAGACTGGGGTCTTTATCAAGCTCCGCCTGGAACTCTTCATGAGTTCCAGCTTCTCCTTGTGCCCATTGTCCCCTCTTCTGGCATAATATTCTTGGTGTACAAACATGGGGGCCAGGCATAACATGAGATCTGGGCCCAGATCCAACTTGAGTAGGTCCACCTGGTGGTAATTTTCAAATTCCCAAAATGTTTCACTGGGATTGACATACTTGACATTGATAGACCATTAAATTGGTCCTTTAAGCAGAAACTACCTCAGGGCAGAGGGCCAAATAAAAGTCTCCAAAGTTTCTCCTGTACCCAGTCACAGTAATAAATATGTATAGATGGTTCCTGTCATCTCTTACTAAATCCACCAGTCTAATTCCCCCAGAATCAGACTGATCCTGAAGGTTGACAATGTACAGACTTATATGATGTATGCAGTCCCAATAGTGGAAAATCTATTTAGGAGAGCTTAGAGACCTAGCAAGTCAATGAAATTATGAGTCACCAGTGGTCAGACATTCAAGTACAGTCCAACCTCAGTAAAAAATAGTGTCATTGCACCTTAGATTTCCCACAAATAGAACACTTGGTGAGTTTAGATCTCCTATAGTTTTGAGAAGCAGGTATTTCACATCTCAGGATGTTTTACCAATGATTTACTAAACCCCAAGAATGTTTTCTAACTATGAGAGGGGCAAAATCAGGAAAGCTTTCTGTAGCAGGTCTAGTTAACTGTGTATTTAGAGATAACTGAGGTGGAAATAGGCTTATAGAGTTTGTGCAGTTAGAAAGCCAACAGCATATGAAAATGGTCAGTGATGACAACCCATGGTCCCTGGTAGGGACAAAGTGCCAATGAGCCACACAATCAGAATCATCCACTGATTCCACCAGAATCAGGTTCCACCAGACACACCAAATTCTTAGATTAGGTAGATCCAGATGCAGTCCACTGTAAGGTGGAAAACCCTAATTGGTATAAGCAGAACCTGAAAACATGGGTCTCCTGCATGTTGGTATCCCAGACTCAGTATTAGTCACTGATTGTTACATAGTGGAGGAAGGCAGGAGGACCCCATGGGTGAATGTAAGCTTCAAACACTGTTGAACAAGTGTTCACAATACAGTGTACTTCAAAGAGTGAAGCTGGTCATTCAGTATATAAAAAGAAGTCACTTTCCATGAAATCATAAGAAATGGTAAATGGCATGTCTGGTTGGTCAAGAGTCCTAGAAGGAGAATAATTGGAAAACAGTAGACAAAATAAAATTGGAAAACAGGAGCTCTAGGACAGAGGTGTATTAGAAACATCTTTTTGGAGGGCACACTGCATGGCAGTCGTTGTATTTCCCACCAGATACTCACCAGAAAGCATGGAATAAGCCCTAAATAATTAAGTAGAATGAACTATATCCAGGTGATGTCAATTCAGCCTCTGAATGAATCAGATACTTGAAAACACAAAGATTATTATCAACCCTCTATGGTATCACACTTTCTAAGTCTAGCCTAGTTACCACCACTGACAAATGTTCAACTAACTTGCTCAAGAATGGGTCTCTAATGTGGCATCTGACCATAAGAAGGCTCACCATCACCTGGAACTCTTCTGCCTCAGAAAAAATAGTGATTGAATATTAACTGGAATAGACACATAATCTGAAGATGGTCATGCTTTCTTGTCAAGATGGCTTTGGCTAGAACTGCTATCCAAGACCTTATAGCTAACCTGGATATGCAACAGTGTTTCATTATACAGAGAGACTCATGCATAACAGAGAGAGTGTTAAGTGAGAATGTAACCAGGAGAACCACTGTCTCTACCATTTATCTCAGCAAAGAAAAAACCTACGTCATTAAAGAGTCATAGATTAAACCTTCAAAAATTCTATCTGGAGATCAACTTGGAGATGATATTGCAGAAGGACAAGATATGATTCTTCACTAAATATTTGCTCCAAAGAAATGAAAATCATATGATTCTGTGTCCCCAAATGGGTACACTCAGGAACCAATGGAAGAAGTAGAAGAGGCACCATCTACCATTCCTCCTAGAAAACCTCTTGGGAAATTTGTTTTGCTGTACCTGTGACCGGTCCTATCAACCTAAATGTTCTTATTCCCAGATAAGGAACTAACAGCAAGGGAGATGGCAAGAGTCTCACTACATTTTTTACCTACAGCTGTACCTACTGTTTGTTTCGGAGTGGGCATTCCTACTGCCAAAATCTAGCAAGAAAATTAAGGAGACTTTAGGGATGGTATAATTTACAGAGGCATCTCACTGACCCACAGAGTCATCTCTCATCACCAGTGCTTCCTTGAGAAAACATGAGTGACTGCAGCAAGCACCAAAAGCACAGAGGAAGCAGAGTGCCATTCCTTGTGATGAAGAGCACTTTATCCTTGCACGAGGTATGGCACTCACACCAAGAGAAGTGCTCGCCGGGGATGACAATAACGGGAAATGGAGGAAGGAGAGAGAGGGTGAGAGATGGATGTGGATCAAGAGTCACTACTATGTTTTAGATTATTATACTCTGTCCTCCAACTCTCTTAGACTGCCCTGGAAAAGAGATTACCCAGCATCTTAGAAGCCCAGTTCACAAAGTGTATCAAATTATAATCTTATTGGACAGAGATCACACCCAGAGGTCGCTCCCCACCTCTGCTGATGAAAGTGGTGGCTTTAGACCTAAACACAGAGCCGCTATAGCTCTCAAAGGCTCCATAGGATTTTCTGAATGTGGCAATGTCTGTGGCAGTGTCATTATGATTCAGCTTCTCCCCCGGCCCCACCCTGCCCCCTAGACTCTCTGCAGGTGCTGTTCCTAAGAGCATTCGCCCAGTGAACACTCTACACACAAATCTCTGCAGCTCGGCACCTGTTTCCTAGGAAATCTGATTTGGGATGAGAGCTCCTTTTTAAAAGATAGATCTGTGTGTGTTACCATGTGCACATTCACACATGCCAAAAATGCTCCTCTCGTTTCCTCTGAAGACAGAGACTAAATGTCTTCCCTCAGACCAAAAGATCCCACTCAATCTGGCTGTTTCCACAGCTTTTCCTCCCAACCCTTCTCCCAACTGTGCTGAACTTCCTTGAATTCCGGAGGTGTGACATCCTTTCTCTTGCCCCCAGACCCTTTGAACATGATGATTCCTCTGATGGTCTAGAATGTTCATCTGTTCTCTGATTCAACCTTGAGTTTAAATGCCTTTTGGAGAAAGTCCTGGGCTGGGTCAGATAACTGGGTTGTGCTGATTAACTTGGGGACCCTGGGAAAAGCTCAGCACTCGAGCCTTGCAGGCATGGGGTTGTGAGTTCAATCCCGGGGAACTGTTCCCACAATCCTGAGTGTGGTCCTAGCAGGACTGCAAATAAATGACCCCCAGAGCACCAGAACCAAGTGAGCGACCTCTGGACATTGCAACAATGACAACAGCAACAAAAGGGAAGGGAAACAATAATAAATAA
The DNA here is from genome assembly GCF_027595985.1 of Sorex araneus. NCBI lineage: Eukaryota > Metazoa > Chordata > Mammalia > Eulipotyphla > Soricidae > Sorex > Sorex araneus. Next base: position 37,275,811 of record NC_073309.1, read on the forward strand.
TTTTAAAAATCACATTAGTTTGAATTATACATTTGTGTCTTTATGTGATTAATGTTTATTTTGCTCACCATTATAGCTTTAGTCCCTAGCACAATAGCTAACTCATAGCCGACAATAAATATCTGTTAAATTAAGATGCTAATTCCACCTTAAACTAGATTCAAACCCCTCAATACATAAATACAGGCTTTTTCACTATACTCTATCTTAGGGGCTGTTTTCTTTGTTGAATGACTTGGAAGGTAGTCACAGGGCTTATGGGAACTACTTAGTAAACAATACATGAATTTATATCTCAGGTAGCTAATACATTTTTTTTTCTTTTAGACTGCAAATTCTTTTTGGGGGATTTGGGGTTGATCGATGTTCAGGGGGCCCGGGACCTCTCCCAACTATAGTAGGCCAGACAATTTGATGCTTGGGGCCTGATGAGATGACGCTGGTAGAACTCAGCAGTGTTGGGGGCCAGAATGAATAACACCCAGTACTGCTTGGGAGACCATGTGGTCCAGTGATAAGATCCAGGGCCTTACACATATAAAGCAAGGATTTCAGCTTTCTGACCTGTCTCCGCAGCCCAACTGTGAGCTCCTTGAGAGAAGCAATTTAACCCTTGTCTGAGCTCCGAGCGAGAAGTTTGACAAATATTTATTACATTAAATCCTTGGAAAGTGTGAATGCAAACATCTGGCTATTGTGAAACGTGACGATGCTTCAATTATTTTTCCCACACAGCAAGTACCTCACCAGCACATACACTGTAAACCTGCGTGCCAGAGGCCAGGGGTCTTAGCAGGTCCTAGGTCCTAATCCTGATCTTAAAGTTCTAGAAAGTTCAGCACAAAGAAATGGTTCTCTGGTAGTCACCACTTTGCTGAATTCCTGAATGTTTTCACTTCCTCTCAGGTCCTAGGGATGCTCCCTAACAGGCCCTGAGATCTCAAGTACCCCCAAGGATTTCTTAGGCTAATGTATGCATCCCGGATCACAGAAAGCAGGTCCAGCCAGAATATAAATCCAGTGTTGCTAGATATCCTGACTGTTTAACAAAAAACAAAACAAAACAAAGCAAAAAAAAAAAAACACCCAGAGTTGGAATTTTATCCCACTCTCCCAATTTTATATGTGTCCTCAATTTTTAAAGAATGAAAGAAAGGAAAACTGAAAAATGACACTGTGCTATCCAAACAGAATCTGCCCATGTCAGAGCAAATGTCACAGGCCCCAGCAGAGTCCTTGAGTTGTCTTGCCTCAGTTTCCCTATCTGTCAAATGAACCAATTGTGCCAGATGAACTGTATCCCTTATCCTGAGTATCCAGACTCCTTCTATCCATCTGACAAGTCTTTCACTCCCAAACAAATCATTTTCATTCACATTTGTAGCCAAGGAACTTCCATTTCTTTTAAGGGACAATTCCAAAAGTATGTGTGTGTGGTGGGGGGCGGGGGGAGAGCTATCTCATTATGCATACCTCATTATTATATAGCCCTTTATGTTTCTTCCATTTTATTAAAAATTTGTTGTTCATCTTCTTTTCGCCCTGGGATGTAGCTTTTGTCCTCTTACCCCAAGGCAGGGAACTTGCCTAAACTCTCTACAGTTGCTTCTGAGCTTGGACCAGCTGCTGGAGCGTAGCGTGTCGCTAGATATGACCAGGAGTCACACACCCAGTGAGGGACGGGCTTCAAAGATCCATGAGAATTGCTGGGGGAAATTTAAGAAAGTGGCCACTGGGTTGCCTGGCCCAGGCTCTGGAAAGTGATACTTTCCCTTGTAATTGTCCAGTCCGATCCCTTGACCTGTAAGTCTCATTCATCTTGGTGCACATGACACTCCCCCCTCCCACCCCCCCCCCCACCCCTTACCCTGCCACCTCCACGTCAGTGTGAGCACAGCCAAGTCTCAGACCTTGGAAACTCACCTCCAGTTCCTCTTCCCAGATTCAAGAAAACAAGTCCCTGAAGAAGTCAAAGAGGAAACTACAGGAAATGTGCAACACATTCACCATGAAATACCAACCCTAAGGACAGACTCGGTAATCCCACCAATGATGTTCCAAACCCGGGATGGCTAGCAGCCGACAAATACCCGCAGACCTCAATCCATTTTTATTGTATTCAGGCTGCAGTGTTGTATTTCCTGCCTCCCCTTAGCACCACACATACAGTGTACTTGAAAACAAAAATCTATAATATTGATCCCGCAATGTCACCACAATTATTCTTTTGAAACAGCCATTGAAAACAAATTACATCTGCACTGCCTTTTCATCCGCCTGCTGAGAGTGAGCAATGCTTATGGTGGCCTCCAGCCCCGTGGCGCTGCCAACTGTGCCAGCACCAACATGACAGCCCTGGGAAAGCAAGCAGGGGTGCAAAGAAGGGGAAGCCGATCCCTTTTGGGGAGGGGAGGAGGGGTCTTGGGGTATGCCTGGTCCTGCAGCAGCGTCAGGAAAGAGTCTGGGTTGGACAAATTTCAGGTCTGCCTGAGACCTGTGTCCATGCCATAAACCAATAAACCAAAATGCACTGTGGAACTGATGAAATTGAAGACAGCCGAGGTCTCCTTGGTGGATATTCGGCTTAAATTTCTAACAACAGGTCTTCCTTACAGCAGCACGGTCTTATCCTGATGGCACCTCATTTTATGGTCAGATTGAAGCATTGTGAGTAGCTCAATAGTGTTTAAGGCAGGAGAGAGGTCCACCACCCTTTTCTCTCCACTCCCAATTCCAAGACATCGAGAAGATCCTCAGGGTGGGGGGGGAAGCCGTCCTCCTCTCTTAGCAAGCTGCACTCCAAGAGCTGCCAGAGGTGGCGGAGACTTGCCGTTGCACCCACAGCGCTGAGATCCGACCTGGTCTGCCAGTGTCCACCCCGCCCCCCTCACCACAGGCCCATCGCCCTGGGTGACAAGTCACCAGCCAGTTGCCCTGGGAATGTCTGTGGCTGGGGACCTGGCAGCTTGTTTTCGATTGTCATACTTGGAAAAATTCTCCCTGTGCAGTAATTAAATTCCCTGCCATTGAGCAGTGGGCAGAGGGAAATTCTTTTGTTAAGGTTTGACCACACAAGTCACAGTGGTGGTTCTTGCAGGCGGGAAGTGATAACTTTGGAGCATTAAAAAAAACCCGATAGCCTTGTTGACATGGACATGGGAACCTAACCCCTGAAGCCTCCTGGTATGACGCATTGATTTTCCTGTCCGTGTACAGTTCTAAAGCCATCCATTCTGCATGGTCAGGACTCAGAGGGCCAGAGAGAGGAAAAAAATCTGTTCTCTCTGCTGTACCTCCAGGCAAAGTTGAGAAATAAATTCTACGTTTTGAGAGATGATTTGTTCAAGCCATGTTTAAGAGCATATGATTGCGTTAAAGGGGATGGGGTGGGGAGGGCGACCTATTTTGTTTCACTGACCCCCGTAACCTGTAGTCACTGATCCTCATGCAAAACTGACATCAGAGACATGGCCTAGGAGGGCGTGGAGAGTAGAGCAGTGGTGTCCCAAGGACCTTGGGAGGTGAGGAGCTTATTTATCATTCTCCAAATAATATCGCCAAGCTGCCTGAAAATTGCTCAAATAACATGGTCTGTCCACCTAGCTTCCTCAGATCCCTCTGTCACTTGTTTTGCAAGAGCTGCCACTCCTTCCTGTTAGCTGGTTCCTCGTGAAATTACTACACTCCTGCTGGCTTTTTGGTTTTTGCTTTGCACAGATGAAACAGGCCAGGCTGATTCACTCTGCTGCATCTGCCTTAGAGTCTTCCTCGGCCAAAACCTCCCCCTGTCCCTGACCCCTGTGGCCCCCCATCAGCGTCAGCCTCGAAGACTCCCCCCCAGGTCTCCCGTGCACCCTGGGGTCCTCATTCCAACATGCTTCTATGTCATCCAAACTCCTCCCCGTTCTTGTTCTTGACTGTGACAGGGAGGGACGCCGGATAATGAAGAGAGAGGCCAGGCTTTGGGGAAATGTGCTGAGACACCACGGGGGATTCCGTGTGCAGTGACGCTCACATGTGCAGGGGTTTTTTGAATGTTTAGCTATTTTAGTTCCAAATAAAGAAAGCTTCCGTGCTGGTCAGGAGGTAGAGCTGAGAGAAGTGGAAAGCTCGTGTTGGGGCTGCAAATCTGCAGTGCTGTTCTGCAAAGTATTACATATATCATTTCCTGGTGCAGGGGAATATTGAGCTATTTCAGTGTAGCCAAAAAGGAAAAACCCAAATCTTGCAGTTTCCCTGGCCCAGACAGAACTAAGGACCGAATACACAAATAGCTAAAGCTAAAGTGAATGTTCTTATGAGGTTGGTCTATATACACACGAAATGCACATATCCCAAGTGTATGCAATGTGAACTCAATATCAGCATTCATGCACACCAGTGAAAGCCATAAACCCAGTCACACAAAACATTCCTACCGGATGATTCCGTCTTGCTAGACCTATAGAAGTATTCTTAAATTAGGTTGGTGTGAATGTGTTTGTATATTTATTATTAAAATACTTACTGTTCTGCCTTTTGAAGTAGATGGACAAATGATTTAGGAGTGGAAATAGACTAGAAACAAAATTAATGCAAATAATGTGTTGATTTTTTTTTTAGCTTGATTAGCCAAGCCAATGGAAAATTCTGGAAAACGTATACAATTATTTTAACTGTCACAGGCTGGCAATTGTAATTGACATGATTTGTACGAGATGCAGTGTAATAACTGAATATATTAAAAAAAAATCTCATGCCTTGATTACCAGGAGAACATTACTAGTGCCACAATATTATTAACAACACAATTATCGTGGCATCCCTAGGATACGCTCTTAGCACTTCAATGCATTAGTGAACCTTTGCTAACGAAGAAAAAATTAAAGTACAGCAAATTTCAAAGCACCAGTTGTACCCAATATCATTAAAAATTTATAAAACTTCCCCTGAACATGACAAGTGTTTGGTTTAAATGAAGATCAGCCACAAGGAGAAAGCAGAAATCTTGTTACTCTTTGTCTCCTTCCTTCCCCTATCTCTCTGCCTCTCTCCTTCTCACAGACCTCCCCCAACCGGCACCACCTCAATCCAGCTGAAATATGTAACCATTACGGAGTGACAGCTTGACACACAATGACCCGTCAGAACATTCATCTCGCAATGTTTTATTTTAGTGAGGAGCCAAACTGCAGAAAAAATAAGCAAGTTGTTTCAAGGCTTGGAAGGAGATCAAACATTTCTGGCATCCCCACTTACCAGACCTTTGATTTACAGTGGACTTGTCAGAGCCCGATTAGACAGTGTGTGCTTAAAAACCTACAAAGGTTCTTTAAGGGCCCTTGCCCACCACCATGTCCCCCACGGAGAGCTTCCTTTTGTTCCCCGGAACCAGCCAGCTGGGCTGAAGGAGAGAAGTTCTGAGAGGCCCACTCAGCATGTAGAAGCCCACTGGGCTACAATTAAATCGTTTTGCCAAGGTGGATAAAAAAAAAGAGAGAAAGAGAGAAAGGAGGACATGGAGTCAGAGAGTGAGTGATGGCTGAGTTCCTTCCACCACCGCCTCTTTACCTCTTTCTTCCAAATCAAAAGTTATCATCTCCCCCCCACCCCCACAAAAACCATACCCAGGATTGCAAAGACCGGCGAGTTTTCCCACCTTAGTCAAATGGAAACACTCAGCTTAGAAGAAAAAAAAAAATGAGTTGGACCAAAAGTGCAGGTGTTTAAAATATGTTCACGGTATTACAATTTTTGCTAGTAATTACAACTATGAAAATGGCTGGAAATATATTGTTTCAATTTGTATGGAGAACAATTGCAGGGAGAGAGAGAGCCACATGATCTGTGCCTGGCATTGGAATGTGTAATTCCTTAACCCTATATGGCAGCACGGGGCTCGCTGGAGCAAATTATGAATACATGTGTTTGGAGAGCTAGAGTAGTAAATTTGGGTTTTGTGCATCTGTAACAATGCAATCTGACATGTGTGATTTATGGAATATTAAGTTAATACAGTATTATGAAATTAGCTTAATGTACTAAAGCTGTAATTTTAAAGTGAAAAACAATGCCACCAGACGTAAACAATATCAACATTAGCATTTCGAGAAAGCTGAAACCAATTCACTCAAATTGTGTCTGGAGAGTTGCAGTGCGGAGCTACTCCCCTGGACCAGCCCAAGTCTCGGGGAAGCTTCAGACCCCAGGATAAGGTTCTCCGCCCCAGAAGGCTGAGCTGCTCATTCTCTGACTGATGCAGACACTGGGGGAAGTTGCCAGAAATTCCCCTGAGCTCTTCAAAGAAGAGGAACAGAAGCACAGAGTCAGGTCAAAGGGCCTCCGGGTACCGCAAGCTTCACCCTGGAAATAAACTCTCGCGAGAGATAGCTGGGGGAGCCTGATGTGCTCCCGGAAACTTCAGGATTCAGAGCCTCGACCAGATACCGAGGTGAAGCAAAGCTGCTAGAGTCCAAAGGGCAAATCCCGCAGTGAGACCTTGAGGGTCCTCACCAGGGCTGCTCACCAGGCGGCACGGCTTTGCAAGAAGGAGCACTGATGCCAGAGCTGGGCAGCAGAAGACACCCCGGGCAGGCCAACCTGAACCCCAGGGCAGGAAGGAACTGCAGGACTGCAAGAGGCAGGGGGCCAGCTGAAGCTTCCCGCTCTGCCTGAGTGCTCCCCTTGTTCACACAGTCACCATCCAGGGCTGAAGCTGGGGGCCGGCTCGAGCAGCAGGAAGTGAGGATGCAAACCCGTAACTTCCAGCCAGAGAAGTTGGGAAGCTCCAGGTTCTGGATGGACGAGAGAAGGAGGCCCATGAGGGAAGATTCCAGCAGCTTTCTTTGCTTTCAAGCCAAGATGGTCAGAAGCAGCCTGAGCATCAAGGAAGAGAGTTGTGTGGCACCAGGCGGGGCCCTCTAGAGCCTTCCGCTTCCTTGGCCCCCGGTGTGTCCCACCTTGGTGAATAGCGGGATGTCAGCCTAGACAGGAATTCCCCCCAGAGCTTGGGGGGGATGGAATTCCAGCGCTGGACCTGGATTAATCGGGGCACCGAGGGCTTGCTCTTCACCATTGCTCAGAGGGAAAACACAGCCACATTCGATTTTTTTTATGGTCCTTTCCTGCTTCGTGGCTTAATGTGGTGATTGGGATTATTTCATGTATCTAACCTATCACAGTGTCATCATATAGTCATAGTAAAGAAAAATAAATACATTTTTTAAAAAGCTTGCTCCTGAAAAGAAATGAAAATTTATATGCCAAAGTTGGAGATGAAGCCGTTGTCAGAGTCGACGCCCTCGAAAATCAATTCGCAAATCTTGCGGGGAGGTTTCGTGCCTCCTCTGTCTTGCGAAGGCATCTGGCCGTGTTCTTGGTTGGTTTCTTGGCTTTTATATTTAAGATGCCCCGCATTTATTACCGGAGCCAGAGAACCAGGAGCTGAAAGCCAATACTAATGTTTTAATTTCATCAAGTATGTTTCAATTCCCATTTTGCATTTTGCATTAGGAACCCAGACTCGGTCAATACTTCACAGGGCTGCTGCTTGCGGCTGGCCACGCAGGTTTCACCTGCTCTGACGAATGCTTCTGCCTCACGGCACAGGACAGAGGCAGATCAGAGCCAGAAGCTTTGCTTTCCTGCTGCAAGGAACACAGGTGTCTATGACAGGAGGACTTCGGAAAGAACTGCCACACAGGCTGCTCCTAATGAAAGTGCCTTTTCGGGAAGATACCTTTTGTTCCTCCAAAATTACTCACCTGGAGAGATAACAGCACCCTCCAGGAGAAACCAAAGGAGACACCGCTGGGTCCTCCTCTTAGGTGTCCCGACTCCCCACTAACGCCCCCACCCCCAGTCAGCTCAGAGTCTCCCCAGCAGGCAGGAGAGAAAGCAGGGCAGCTCTGGAAGACAAACAGTTACAAATAGAAAAGAAATAAGAATTAGTGTCCATCTGCCCCGGGCTCCAATTGTTGGTTTTAGTCACCTCCTGGAACCAGGAGATGGCCAATATCGTAACTCCAGTTTTTTTTTTTTTTCCTGTGCTATAAATCGAAATAACTTGAAGAAAGAAGGAGTGGTAGGAAACCCTGACATGAAGGGGTCATAGAGATTTTTAAAATTTTCTGAATTTGATGTCGTGTAAATAAAAATTAGGAAATTGCGCACATCCACACAATGAAAAACTACACAGACGCAAAAGCAGTGTATGTGTGTGCATGTGTGTGTGTGTGTGTGTGTGTGTGTGTGTGTATCTAAAATCACAGGGAGCTCCCGAATTCTTTCCACTCCAAGAAAACCGTCATATTTAATCAGAATATATGCAGAGGTCTCTGAAAACACAGATAAATTCTAAAATGAACTTTTTCAACCTAGTCCTGACCTTCCCGTTTGACCCTCCCCGTGCCAGGAGACCTTTGCTCGTTGCTTGCCGGGGTTATCAAGCAAATACAGGCTGACGACTGTGAAGAAAGAAATTTTTAATATCTGTCACTGAATTGTAGTCCCAGGAGTGCCCGGATCTGCCTGTCCTTAGGAACCCTGCAGAGAAAAGCCCCCAAAGAGCGAGGACAGGGCTCCAGGCCCTAGTGTGGGTGTCAGAAGTGCATAAGGAAAGACCCCCGTTCTCGCCCCACTTAACAGATTATTATAAACAAATTAACTTCCTGGGCCGTTCCCTCTGAATTCCTCCTTGGTCTCTGAGTGGTTTTCCATCAGGACGAACCTTTTCCTCTCCCTTATGCACCAGCAAACATACTGATACAATTTAAAGGTCATGTTCTTTTCAAACTGACAGAGCCCTCCAAAGTTTTGACGAGGGGCCCTCCCAGCCTCACACCCCACAGGCAGAAAGAATGGAAGCAATGCCTCACTCAAAGCTCAATCATGTGAACTGATTAGAAAGCGCCCGTGGGGAGGGGGCTCTGCAGGTGGCATGGCGCATCTCCAAGGGAGACGTCACAGGCGCAACCGAGCACCCCCTTCCCGCTGCCCCCCCCAACTCCCAGCAGGCTGTGGGAGCCCCAGGAGGGTCAATGAAGATGTCATCACCTTCTTGCAGGAAGCCATTTCTTTTCAAGATCCCACTGTACACCTCTTAATTATCCACCCCTTCTTGCTCACAGACAAATTTTCCCTGCACCTGAGATAGAATTAACAGGGTTCTCTTAGGCTCAGAGGATGTTTACCTGTTAACCAACGAAGAGCCTGGAGCATGGATGGTGTGTGAATGGAACCATGGGGAGAGGCTGACAGGTTTACAGACAATTGTGTCTGTGTGTTGGGGGCACAGGTAGGACAAGGCTGCTATTTCCTCTAGGTCAGGTTCCAGAAGGACCCTGAAGACACACTGCATTGTTGATGGGGTCTGCAGATGGCCTGAACTCACATTTGCCTCGTTTGCTCTCCTTCATTGTCAATACGACTGTTACTTTGCTCGAATTGCTTTCTTTGTTCTTCAACCCAGACCTGCTAAGCTTCTCCGAGACTGCACAGCGCCTGATATTCCCAGGTCCGACGGCTGCATCCTGTGGCCTGTGCTCACAGTGACAGTGAGAAAGAGGGGCATCTGGAGGGCTGCTCCTGTACCTGGCTGCTCTCTATGCAAGACCCTGTCCCCAAGCCTCTCCTGCCACCCTTCCTGTGCTACGTTAGATACCTCCCAGCACTAATGCCACATGCACAGAGAATACTCAGAGTGCATCCAGTGTTTTCCAACTGTCTTTCCGGAAGCTGTCATGGGCATAGAAGATAACAGACTGGTTACCCACCATGGGAGGTGCCTTGAGATCCCGGATTCATTCCATCATCGTACAGGCTTTCCTCTTCTTCTCTCAATCTCACCTCACACATCTTTCCAAAATTAGTGTCTCTTTTCCACCAAGCAGACTGCCATTAAGCCTGCCCACTTCCTCCACTTACCCTGCACCCCTCTTTCCAGCTTGCCCACCCAGTTCTCCATCCTGTTTCTGCCCCTTGCTCTTGGCCTTGTGTGCATGCTGGGTGACCATCAACCTGAGTGTCACAGAGATGAGATCCCAGAAAACAAAGTGCTCTAGATTCTGTCTATGGGACAGCTACAAAGTCAACATGGGAACCTGCTACAGGACACAGAAGTACATGCGTATTCTCATGCAGACTGCACTTCATGTTCTTAAAACTTGACTCTCAGGGGGCTGGAGTGATAGTACAGCGGGTAGGGCGTTTGCCTTGTATGCCGCAGACCTGGGTTCAATCCCCGGCAGCCCATATGGTTCCCCCAGCACTACCTGAATTACTCAGGAGTAATTCCTGAGTGCAAAGCCAGGAGTAAACCCTGAGCATTGCTGGGTGTGACCCCCAAAAAGCAAAAAAAAAAAAATGACTCTCAGAACTTTTCCTATCATACCTTTGATGGGGGCTGGAGCGATAACACAGAGGGTAGGGCGCTTGCCTTGCATGTGGCTGACCCGGGTTCAATTCCTCCTCCCCTCTTGGAGAGCCCAGCAAGCTACTGAGAGTATATAGCCCACACGGCAGAGTCTGGCAAGCTACCCGTGGTGTATTCGATATGCCAAAAATAGTAACAAGTCTCACAATGGAGACATTACTGGTGCCCACTCGAGCAAATTGATGAACAACGGGATGACAGTGACAGTGACAGTCACCTCTGATGGGGGAAGAGAGACACATGCAAGTCACATTAAACAGCATAGGAATCAAATCATCAACACATCAATATGGATGCCAAGCAATCCAGCTCTTGGCTGGAGAGGGGAAAAAAAGGGTGATATTGTTTGGGGAGCTATCAGTGGAGTCCCAAGATTTGTTGGTGCTTTTGAAAGAACATCAGGTTTGTAGAGGTGATAAGGAGTGACTGAAGATGGAACCGTCAATACTGGGACGGTCTCCACATTCACACTAGGGTTCCCCTGTACATGACCCACCCATTGCCACCCTAGTGACAGATCCAGTAGGGGGTGGTGAAAAGCACGAGGACCAAATGGATCTGGAGCAGACCCAGGCCTGTTCTCATAGGAAGAGAGCCTGATCTGCAAAACAGACCCCGTCGTGGCTCTCTGCATCTTCTTTAAACCCGATCTGCCTTTCTCTGCTTGGGGAGGATGTGTCCATCTGCAGGACTGTGAAGGGAAGGAGTCCAAGGCCTTGAAATAGCTAAGGATTTTTCCCTCGTTTAAAACTTTTTTTGTTTCTGGAAGAGGTTTAAGGATGTTTTATAAATTTTTCATGAACCCCCGCCCCCGCCCCTCCCTCCTGGGGCAGCTGATCCCTCTCTCTGTGGAATGGATCCTGTGCTCCCTCTTAGAGATATCTGGGTTCTAATCCCTGCCGCCTGCCCAGAAAAAAAAGGGCTCCGTGACATCTGGGGACATGGGTCAGCGTGCCCCCAATCTGCATCTTCAACTTTTGACTACATTTTGACTTATTGTCAACAGCTGTTTGGGAACATACTTTTTTTGTGGAACATCCATGTAGCTGCCTTTGTGGCAGACAAGCCCCTGGTGCGGCAGCTGAATTCCAGGAAGCAAGAAGGAGAAGCATCCCTGGTCGTGCCCGGGAGGGACGGTGTGGTGAGCACCACATGGCCATTACTCAGCTGCCATGTGTGACCCACAATTGCTTCATTTCAGGCATGTCCATGTGCAACTCGGGGTGAGACTTGACCGGGGGCTTCCCTGAGAAGATTCAGGCTCAGGAGAATGCCTGGAAAGACGCTCGGCGCTGGGTAGAACTCCCGCGTTCAGCAACGTGAAACTCCAAAGTTGGACCCTGGAGTCCTGAGAACACACCCCAGCAATGTAGCCTAGGCCAGGTGTGGGTGGTGGGAAAAACCCCAATTCTGGGCTTTGAGGTCAAGCTTTGCCCATTGAGAATTGAACAAGAGGGTGTTTTGCTCTCCAGTGCAAAGGCAATAAAAGCTGCCAGCCTGGGCTGTGTATCCTGCCTGTGCTGCTAACAAGACACATTCCTTTATGTTCGCAATGAGTAGAGTAAGTTTCTGTCTTATGTCACAATTTCTGACAAGTGCTCAGCACACACAAAAAAAACAGTATCTTGGCACCAAGAAAATGGCCATCGCTTAAAAAGATGAAACTCCCAAGGACACCGAAAGGGTAAGATTGCACTGGAGATGTGCAATCGAAAAGCAAGCCTCTCCCGTGTCCTGAAGACCATCGTTCCCACAAATCATGTCAGAATTGTTCTGCCCTTATCAAACTTCGCATGTTCAAACCAGCCACTTGGCCTGGAGTCAGTAGCAATCCCAGGCTTTTCCTAAATCGCTGATTGAGAAAGTTGTTGCTTTCACGGTGTTTTACCCTTTTTCACATTCCCTGTTTTGCTTCTGGAACCCTAAGAAAAGCACATTCTCAGTACAGGAGATCCTGGAGTTCTGGTTTTAGCACCAAATGCCTGATGCTTCTGGAGGACCTCTTAGAAAGAGCAAATGCTGATGGAGAAGGATACACTGGCTAGGAACAGGAACTTGAAAGATACCCATAGGAGTCAGGGCATATGCCTTGCATATCGGGACACAGGTTCAAATCCTGGAACCCTGGAGGTCTACAGGTCCCATAGACCCTGTGTAGCACTGAATGCTTGACCCCTAACTCTGATCTGGTCAAGTATTCAAACACCTAGAACACCATTTGGGAGATTCTCCCCAACACCCCCAACACGAGTGGTTTTATATTATGTGATATGACCCACTTTCCTCTTAGAACTCTAACAATTTAGTGTCATAAAACCTGTCCCCTCGGATTCCACAAACATTCTCTCCTGAACAAGGTATGACCCATGAGAGATGTTACTGAAACAATGACACGGAGAGTTTGGGTGACTTAGAGAGTGCAAGGGGCACCCATCCAAAACCTCTGCAGGACTCCCATTCCAGAGTCCCCAGAAATGACAGGAAGTCAGAACCATAGAGTTAGAGAGAGCCCCAGCAAAGTCCCAACCCCACACTTAATCTCATCAGGGTAGGCGAACACGAGACAGCTGCAGGGGTCCCCAAAAGACCCTCACCCTTCACTGTCAGTCAGTCTCCCAGATGGAGCTAATTCTGAGTCTATGAGGTGAAGAGGAGTTTGAAAGTGCTTTTTTTTTTTTGGAAAAAGAACTGACATTCTGAGATAAAGTTCAGATTTAATATAGTGACTCTTTGAGATTTTGTGTGCTGACAGGATACGCTGTCTCTAATATTTCTGCTTTTAAAATTACGAATAACTGTTCTGTTTCAGATTTGAGTGTGCTGGGTTCTGGCTGAGCAGGATCCGAGTCACCCGAAGTCAAGTCCCCTCTTCAGAAAGGTGCCGGTGGCACCCGAGGTGGGTAGGGGGGGGGGAGAGAGAGAGAGAGAGAGAGAGAGAGAGAGAGAGTCAGTGCTGACTCCACCCAGGACAGCCTGTCAGCTGGTCCCACCTTGGTCCCCTTTCACACACAGACCCAGAGGGGCTGTGCCCCCAGAATTGCACTTGTGCCTGCAGGTCTGGATCCTGGGTCCCCAGGGAATATATTCCTGGCTCCCCGCCTGTGTTCCAGGCTCCTGCAGAGCATCCACACCCTCCAGGGTCTATGCAAAGCTTGAACTGGGATGCTTGACTCAGATGCTGCATCCCTGCCACTTGTCCCCCCAGGGGAGTTGGCCCAGTCCCCCACCCCCAGCAGAGCCAACTGTCCAGCCCAGCACTTTAGAAAGGCTCCCAGCCCTTTCTAAACTAAGGACGAGGCTCCCTAAAATAAGACAGACAAGGGAGGGGGTGCCAGCTGTTGCCTAAGCTGGCTGGTGGCCCCGATAGAGGGCAGTCTGGGCTTTGGGTCTGTTCCCCTTGGATGGGAGTGGGAAGGAACACTGCCTGCATGAATGTACCAAGAATTCCAGAAATGGGGGGACTAGGATGTACTTGGGGAGAGAACATTCCTGAGAGGCTGTAGAGGACAGGCAAGGGGCAGGGTAAGGAGATGAGTCTCCCAAGATGGGTCTGAGTCCTTCACGTCAGCAGTTCAATCTCGGGTCCTTTTATTTGACAAATAAAACTAAACTGCATATTTATGGACTAATGATGTGAGATATTGCTCTTTTCTTCACATCCACTGATGTTTAAGGAGCAACTGTAAATATCTCTGGGATTTTTTTTTTTGCAACTTGGAGTGGCAGAGGGAGGTAGTCCAGTCTGGCATCTCTGCTGACAACAACCTGACTTGGAGGTTCAGATCATTCTTTCACCTCCGTTAGCCAAACCCACTGCCCAGAGATCATCTTCCAAAAGCTCCAGGATCGGTTTTGTCCTTTTTGGCCATGAATCCAGCCAAGCCCTACACTGGACTCAGGCATGAGAGCTGGCTGGACCATGCTGGTCTCTAGTCCCAGTGGTTGATTGTGAAGAATTAATCTCTGGGAGAGGGGGAGGAAGTTTGTTCATCTGATGCCCATAGATGGGGTGACCCTCTACCATCTCTGCCTGTGGATGGGTGTGAACTGCCACCTTAAGGGCAGTTTGTTAGCTGTTGCTCCAAGGTAATTTTAGGGCATAGAGGAAGAACCATCATGGGGTACTGTTGTTCGGTCTAGGCACATGTGCCAGCAAAAGGACTACGAGCAGGGCCATGCACGAAGAACTCAGTCCTGTCTCCCTAAGGACAGGAGCAGGATTGCCAAGTGCAGGGATCACCCCTCCCACAGGAAGACTTGAAGCAATCGTGTGCTATTCAGTAGAAGTTTGACCAAGAGAAAGCATCTCTCAGACTGGTGTGCTCCCCCCCTCAACACCACTCTCAAAGCCCAGGAGTCAGAGGAAGCTGCAAGCTCAGGTGGCCCTGGCAGTAAACAGTGCTACATGGTGAACCAAAGTACACCTTTCTAGGTGTGTGGGTACTGAAGAGGGGCAGGGACATACAAGGCACACCCCACTCAGATCCCATCTCTGGAAGGTCACCTGGTAGGTAAGGGTGACTCTGGCAGATTTGCTATACCACGGGGCCAGCCTCCTGCCTAGGCAGGAATGACTACCTGAAGGAATGAATTACCCATCAGGAGGAAGATGTAGCTCACCACTGGCTGATGCCAGAATGGCCCCTGCAGCGCTAGTGGGGGAGCCCTCAGTGAACCATCGCCCATCACAGCCTCGCCATTGCTGCTTCCCGTCTCGTCCTTGTGTCTGACTGAGCCATCACTTGCCCAGCAGCTTACCCAGAGTGGAAATTATCTACTGCTCCTGTCAAGTTCTTAGCCCAAAAGGTTGTTCCAAAAGGCTGGAAGAGAAGTGGAGGAGCCCAGCTCCACCTCTCGGAGGCCAACCTGATCCTGTAAAGGAAGACATGCCTCTAAGTGCCTTGTGCCTTGAACCATGAAACGACAATGATGAGCACATCAGCCAAATTGTAGAAGTGCTACATAGGAGGCTCTGTCCAAGGGGGCCTGGGAGAACTGGACACCATCCTGGTGGAGTAAGAGCCCTTCCACAAGACTTCAAAGGCAGAAGTTTGGCAGAGAAAGGAAGATCTTTGTGGGAAGGGAGCACTCCCTCTATGAGGGTAGCAGGAAACTGTATCCATAGGTCTTCTTTGGAGGGGGCATTAGCTCCAGAGACCAGGCCCCCATGCGAAACCCAGGCTGCCTGCTGCTCTGGTACCCATCACATCAGCAACTCTCGCCCCAGGCCCTTTGCATGTGACTTGTCTAGTGGCATCAGGAACACTGATTGGCTAAGTACTCACTGAGTTGGCTTCCATGAGATATTCTTATCTCAAAGGCAAAAATAAAGCTGACCTCCCACTATCACCTAAGATGTTTATTTCCTGTACTTTAAGATTATCTTCCTTAAACAAGTAAACATTGACTTGTTCATCTCATGATCCCCCAAACTATACCACCTCCATGAATGCAGTGGGATTGGTCTATTCCATCCTCTGTCATCAGAAATTTGGGATGTCTACTAGCATAAACCTCTAGCAGTCCATAACTGACCTTCTGAGGTCTTCCTCTGAACACAGGGATTTGCAGTTATCCATCCTTTCCAGGATAAAGCAACCTGAGAAACAGCTCAGGAGCCAGCAGGGTAGTGCTGACAGGCTCTTTGCTTGGACATCACCTCCCCCCCACCCCCAACACACACACACACACACACACACACACACACACACACACACGCACACACGGGGATGATCAACCACAGTTCAAAGCAATAAACCAAATTTTTTTAATAGTTGCAACATTATCCATTTTAGTCATGTTATAACTCTATAAGTCTCTGCATAAGACCTCAGTGCAAGGGCCAGAGCAAAGGTTAGGGAACCTGGGTCAGCCCTTGCACGTGGCTGACCCAGGTTTGATCCTGCCATCCCATAGGGTTCCCCAACCACTGCCAGGAGTGACCCCTGAGTGCAGAGCAAGGAATAAGGCCTGAGCACCACCAGGTATAACCCTGTCCCTTCTCCTCCCAGAAAAAGAACCTCAGTTGCAGATCTGCATATCCTGGGAGGTGGCTGTTGATGACAGAACGGGCACTTGCTCTCTTTCCATAACTATGCCACTATGGAATGTTCTGCTCAGGTGTCGCTGAGTGTATTTCAGCTTCAAATACCAGTTCCCTTGAAAATCAGGCTTGGGAACGAGGTTGGGCCTTGACTTCTCAGAGCTGGTCTTTCCTCCACCCAGGCCTGCAGGTTCAGACTCATTGCCTCTCCGGCACTCCTGGTCCTTCGGAATCACTGAGGGAGGAGCAGATTTCCAGGGCACCTGGAACAACGGCCCCTTCAGCCCACAGAGGGGAAGGTACTGAAGACAGAGAAGATGCAGATCCGTGTGTGTGTGTGTGTGTGTGTGTGTGTGATGGAAGACCCAGCTGGTCAGAGGCAAGGTTACGTTAGGTTTTAGGAATGGGAGACCAGGAGTCACCTGTGGAGGCGCTCACACCTGTGGAGGTCGCTATAGCTACGCTACCTGATGGGCAAACAATCAGCAGACTCAGCTTTAAACACATCAACTATTCATTGGCTTTTCCATGGGGTTGGGAGAAAGATATGGTTTCTCCTGACTGGTGCCCGTGATGAAATGTGGCCAGCCAATACCTGACTCAGGGGCTGTCCCTTCTCCCCAGTTAACACCTTCTTTTCAAGGCCATGTCCAAAAAAGTACCCTCACAAAACTGTGGGTCTGATGGGACAGTCCAGCCGGACAGGACCTTGCCAGGCTCCAGGTTAGACACCCAGTGTCACCCTCTGCCCAAGTGCCCTTGTCTACCCTACCCCCACCCTGTGTCCTTAAGCTCTTTGATCATGGCCTGAAGATTCTTTGCGTATTTCTTCCTTACTCCAGAGAACTGGGCATGATCCAGCTAGAGCAAGGGCACTTCTATAATACTTCAAAGGCAGCAGTTGGGTCCTGGAGTCTTAAAAAGTTTGCATTGTGAGAAGCTATTGTTCAGAGCCACAAAACAGCAGTGATTTGGACTACACCAGGACACGGAAAATTCCAGTGGCTGCAGCTGTCAGTCATCAAAAGAACATTCTAGAATCATGAGAGCTGAGGCCTACAATCAGAGGACCTTCTGCACAAGCCCTTGTATAGGTAAGAAAGCAGCCAGGCAACACTCTCGGTGTCTCCCTAACCCAGGGAGGGGCTGGGACTTTGGGGAAGTTGGGGAGCTCCCCGAGGAAGCAGAAGATGAAGCGTTTGTATTTCGTTTGAATTGATAATGATGTCAGTTTCAGTTATGGGCTCATTACAACAAACCTGGGACATATTAACGGCTCTTTAATTGAATTTTGAAATAAGACAGCGAGGTTTGAATGTTCTTGTAAACAGTGGGGGCAGGAGCCACCCCTGCTGGCTGCCATCGGCGTTCCAAAGAGAGGGGCTGCGGCACCCCCACCCATGCACGAGCAGGGCCCCCGCAGGAAGCTCCCTTGGACCTCCGTTAGAATTCACTGTGGAGTTCCCATGCCATCCCTGACTCCAGGGAACTCGGGAGAAGGATGAAAGTCCCAGAGGAATGTTCCCAAAGTGCACCCAAGCCCAGAAGGTACCACCTGCATTCCCACACCAAGTGCCATCACTGGCTGCCAGTGAAACAGAGACCATTCCTTCCAGACAAGCACAGTGACCCTCACCACCCAGTGTGCATCCCTAGCAGACCCCTGGCCACCTGACACAGGAAATTTGATCACCTTTCCTGAGCAAGCCTTGAGAGAGTAGAGATCTCCCTGCCCTTGTGGAATTTTCCTCTCCCCCCAATCTCCCCTTCCCTGCTTCCTCTACCATTAATTCCCAGGCCAACCAACTCATGTGCAGTTCCCTCTAGAAAATGCTGCCTGTGGGCTTGGGTGATAGCACAGCGGGTAGGGCGTTTGCCTTGCATATGGCCTACCTGGGTTCGATTCCCAGCATCCCATATGGTCCCCCCGAGCACCGCCCAGGAGTAATTCTTGAGTGCAGAGCCAGGAGTAAGCCCTGTGCATCGCTGGGTGTGACCCCAAAAAAGAAAAAAAATGATGTTAAAAAAAAGAAAGGAAATGCTTTCTAATGGTCTAGGATGTGGACTTCTCACTCCCTGTCTACACAGACACACAGACATACATCCTGGTGCACACACCTGTCACGCATCACAGCTACAAACACACACTCTGATACACACACACACACACACATTCTGGTGTCACTCATCTGATAGGAGAGGAACAAGCTGCCAGATTTAGCAAATAAAATTTCAGGGACATCCAGCTATGTCTGAATTTCAGATCAAGAATACACATTCTTAAAGGCTTTTATCAGGTGTCTTTTTGGGGAGAGGGTGTGCAAGACAAGCACCTTACCTACTGTGCTTTCATTCTGACCCCCAACCAATGTTTTACTTTTTAATATCGGATGAAGTGAAATTTAGCTTTATTGATCACGTTGCACGTCTGAGCTGAGAGATGTTTATACTTTAATGAAATTCAAACTGTTCTATTAGGATCCGGAGACTATCTCCCCAATAAACAAGTCGAGCCCAGACCCCAATCTAAAAATGGGGTGAGAAGATGAACAGACGCTTCCCCAAAGAAGACACATGGATGACCAACAGGAATACTAAAAAATACTCATTGTCACTTATAATTAGAGAAAGACAAATCAAAACAGCAAAATCATACCATCTTATACCTGTAAAAATGTTACATGCCCAAAAAATCTGGAAATAGCCAGTATTGGCAGGGCTGTAGTAAGAAAGGCATCCTCATCCTCTGATGGTGGAAATGTCATCTCGTTCAACCTTTATGGAAAGCAATATGGAAGATTCTCAAAAAAATAATTAAAAAAATTTTAAAACCAAAGTGACATACAATCTCAAATAAAGGTAGATTCCACGTGAATTATTATTTATGAATAAATATTATTCCACAGGAGGGAGGAGTCCTAAATCGCCAGCCAGTTACCTCTATTTGGGGTACATTTAATTGACTGCACCCCTGCTGTCACTTCATAAATTCCTGGCCTGATCAAAGGAAAACCCGTGTTCAGTTCTGGCCTTATACCCTCACATCGGCTGTCAGGACAAAATCAGAGCAAGGAAGGCTGAGAAGTCGTGGAGAGTAGGAAAACACATCACTCAGCCCCCCTCTGAGAAACTACGGACAGCCCAGGTGCCCTGTGGGGTGGGGGAGGTCAAAGGGGCTGGAAATGCAGCTTTTCCAGCCAGGAACAGGACAGCAGAGACCCCAAACAGCCTTGAACTTCAAGTAGGAAAGTGACTCTCAGGTACCGGGCCCGGCCCGACTCCCCGGCCGAGACCCACCCCACGCGTTGTGATTCTCTGCGCGGCCGTTTTCCTCTTTGATCAGTCATATCCTGAACTTCATCCCGTGGCTGAACACACAGAAGGAAAACTACGTAGCCGCCTGGGCTGACATTACAGCAGCAGCCTCAGCCTCATTTTACCAAGCATTTAACTCCCTCTAAGGACCCCACTCAGAGACGTGGGCACGTTGATGTGGGGGGGCTGTACAAAGGTCAGGGATTTGGAGGCTCTTTCCGACAATTTGCCCGGATTTTGGCATTTGTAAGCATCCATAGGACAGCTCTCTAGCAAGCTGACCTTGACAGCGAATGGGATAAATAAACCTTCAATTTACCCCCTCCAGCTCTCCGCGCACAGGGCCGGTCCCCACGGAGCCTTCACCTGTCCACATCGTTCAACTGCCTGCAACTTCCAACTGACGAACATCCCCGGCTCCGCAGCCCAGTGACAAACACCATCTAACAGATAAGGCTTCTGAAAAGTCAAAGCCAATACTGCTTCCATTGAAAATTTAATGCCGGCTCCATCTTCGCCCATCATTCTCCCGACTGTTGCACGTGTCCCAGGAGGCCCTTGGAGCTAAAGCACTGCTCCATAACAGGTAATGACGTGGCATTTAATGATACTGTCCAAAGTGATCCCGGTCTCTGGGAAGTAATGTGCAGTCCTGTACTAGATAAGCACCGCCAAACGTCCTGAGCCGCCCTATCTTTCACGGCCTTGTCACCACATACAGCATGACACATCCCGCCCGTCGTACCTGCTGCTCCCACACATCCCGGCAGCCGGCACCAGGTTTGTTTCTGAGCAGCAGGGCGCCGAAGCGTCCAGAGGATGCGAGCCAAGGTAGGAAGGTAAGCCGAGCCGTAATTAAGTATTCACAGCCTCTTGAATACTTCAGCGCTCCTGGATTCGCTACTAAAATCTGTGAATTATACCTCATTGAAAAATGTCCTTAATCGACTCTGACATGTTTTATTGGAGGCAGAAAAAATGTTTCAGTATGATAGATAAGGTTAAAAATGTTACTACTCTGATCATTTACTCTAGTGCCTGGCAAGGAGAGAAAAAAAAAAAAACCACACAAAAACTCCAAAGCCAAAAACCATTTACATCATTCATCGGATGCAATCGAGGAGGAAAGAAAAAAAAAAAGAAGAAGAAGAAGAAGAAGAAAGCCTTATCTGACAGGCCAGTTTAGCTGATGGGACAAAGTGCACATTTTCAATTTTCTGACAAAGTTATGTTGTTTATGTAGATAAGGAGGAAAAAAAAACACAACTGTAACATTTCTACAGCTCGCCGGAAGGGCAGACGATGTGAGGCAAGAGCGCAGGCCGCAAGCGCCACTCCAGCCACCACTGCTGCCTAGTACGCGGCTTCAGCTGGAGAAAGCCTGGAAGCAACTGAGAGGGCCAAGCAGGGGGAGCCCCCTGGGACATGTCCCCAACACCTCTGCCCTCCAGTATGTGTCCTGCAACAACGGACCAGTGCAGAAGGCCTTTCTGCCTCTCACTCAAGCAACAGCAAATGTGTCCCTCTGGCCTGGTGGAAGCGATGATTTCCTGGAACGCTGGGGCCAGCTCTCTTCTGTCCATCAGCTGGTTGGCCTAGAGGGGGACATCAGAGCTCCCCATTGCCCTTCACAGGGTGAGTCTCATGCGTGCAAATTTAGGTTCCACTGGGGTAAGATGTTACACATTCCCTGAACCCTGCATCACTCCCTCTCTCCAAGGCTGCCTCCTTCTAGACCTCACTCACACCTCGTCCAACCAGTGTGGTGGGGGGGCCCATACATCTGTCCCAGCCTAACGGGTTGGCTGCAGATATCCAGCTAAGCAAGTGCCTGGGCCAGGGTTACATATCGGCTCCCGCATGTACCTCAGTGCCCCTTCTTGAAAGGGCTGAGGTGACAGTGGCCATGAGGAAAGCCAACAGAGTGCCCTGGTGACCGGCCATGTCACCTGTGAGCTGAGAAAATTTCACTCCTCCACGGGTGGAGGTGGCCAGAGGAACCTCACAAAGAGGGTCCTCAAGGTGCCCTCCCCCGCTTCATGCCATCAGCGTTTCCTCAGAGCAAGTCTCTCTCTCAGTCTCTCAAGTGAGCGGCAGACAGGACAGTTTCCAAACAGATTCTGTCCTGAGGGATTGAAGTTCATTATCAACCTGGCAGACGCTCACCTGTTCAGTCCATGTCTGAGGGGAAAGAATCTACTGAAGGTTTCCTGAGCCAGGTCACAGGGTCAGATAAAGCCGGCAGCTCTGGGGAAGTGGTTGCAGATCAAACAATGTGATTAAACATGACAAGAGTCACAAGAAGACCAGGGGCGACATCACACAGCTGAAGTGTTCCTTCTCTCCAAGCCCGCTATCCAGGGTTGCCGAGGAAGAGGCACCAGCTTGCAGCCTCCTTGAGAGAATTGCAGACAAGGTTGGCTTGTATCACAGCCCTTTGATTTCAGTGTTTAATTGCCTTCTGACAGCCTGAACTGGCCAGGCCACTGTGTGCCACCTCACAAGCCAGAATCCCTCAGCTTCCCTGTCCACAGAGCCGGAGGCACCCACAAGGAATACCCAGCACCCAACACCTAGCCCCCTCTTCAGCGAGGCTATTCCCTGGGGAACTGGGGCTGCAGGAGAGGCCATTTAGACAACTGGCACAGACAGAGGGATGTTTCCAGCCTCAATTTCTCTCTCAGTACATTTGGGACAGGGTCCTGGAACCCAGCTTTGTGGAAGTTTCTGGAAGCTTCCGCCACTACAATTCTAGATGTGTGGGCCCTAAAAGTCCTGAGGCCAATATAGAGACAATGATTACATCTTTCCAGTGTCTTCATTAGGCAAAAATAAGCAACAAACATCCAGGAATGGACCCCGAGCAAAATCCAGAGCTGTGTGAACCTGAGGGCATCCCGGGTTATGAGACCAGATTCTGCACTGTCCAGGCCCACGCTGACTCTTGGCATCTCTGCTCAAGGACTGAGAAACTCTCTCGCTGTGAACTACTCTACTTGTGGGCCATTGATTTCTCCATGATTTCTCCTTGGTCTCCATAAAGATCAACCTTCCTTTGCAAGAAAAATCAAGCCCATGCTGACGGCCTGGAAATGGTCTTACCCAGGGACTGGAGCAATAGCACAGCGGGTAGGGCGTTTGCCTTGCATGCGGCCAACCCGGGTTCAATTCCCAGCATCCCATATGGTCCTCTGAGCACCACCGTGGGTGATTCCTGAGTGCAGAGCCAGGAGTAACCCCTGTGCATCGCCAGGTGTGACCCAAAAAGAAAAAAAAAAAGGAAAAAGAAAAAGAAAAGAAAAGAAAAGAAAAGAAAAGAAAAGAAAAGAAAAGAAAAGAAAAGAAAAGAAAAGAAAAGAAAAGAAAAGAAAAGAAAAGAAAAGAAAAGAAATGGTCTTACCCAGACCTTTACTCAGGACTCTAGACTCTTGTCTCAGCCCTCACCCCAAAGAGGGCCTCAGCTCATCAATCACTCTTGCCCAGAGCCCCTGTCTAAGGCCAGCCTAACCCACCAGCCACAGCTGTGACACAAGGCCAGAGCCCCCAGCAGCCCCTCCAGCCCCAGCCCCACCTGCTCCCTGCAGATAACAGGCCTCAGAGGACGGCCTAGATTTCTCGCCCCCCCCCACCGGGACACCTGAGCCTCCCTCACCAAGAAGACAGCCCTGTCCCCTCTCCTATCCCTGCCCGATGTGACCCCCTTTTCTGAGGCCTATGTTGGGCCACTCCTCTTCACGAGGGAGCTCTTCCTCCCAACACAGCACAAGACCTTTACCAAATGACAATGTTCCCACTAACTTGGTCCCAGACATCTTGGCCACCCGTGAGTCAGCCTCTGTGTGTGTGTGTGTGTGTGTGTGTGTGTGTGTGTGTGTGTGTGCAGGGTCCTTGGTAGCACTGGAGGGAGCATGGACATGCCAGACAGACACCCTGCCCTCCGGGGTATGACACCTCCAGATCCCAGGACAAGACACCTGAGACGGTGTCATTTGCGGGTGGCACCCTGGGAAAATCAGGGGAGGGGCTAGAGTGGCAGCAGGAACTGGGGAGGATGAGATCTCACTGTATAATGACAGTCAGAGGGCAGTCAAGGGGGAGTCAAGGAAGGATGTGGTGTGCTCAGGGGCTGACAGAAGTCATGCCTGGGTGCCAGGGCGGTGGCAGGAGCGTCCTACTTCCCTACGGCAAGCTATATGGCCAGGAACACTCCTAGGAAACAAAGGTGTTCATCAAGCAGGTCACTTCACTTCTACCTTAAGGACAGAGAGGGTTTGATTCCTGAACCATGCCCCTGGGCACGAGCGTAGCAGGGAGTCACATGGACCCTCTGAATCCTGGCACTGACCCCCGATGGGCACCCTTGGGCATTCACAGCATCCATTCTTTGTTCATTTTGTTTGTGGCTTGGGGGCCACACCCAGCAGTACTCAGAATTTACTCCTGGCTCTGTGCTCAGGAATCACTCCTGGTGGGGATGGGGAATGGTGATGGGGGGTGGCTATAGAGGATGCCTGGGATCGAACCCAAGTCGGCCGCACACAAGTCAACATTCTTAACCCCTCTGTTATCCCTTTGGCCCACGCATCCACATCCTTAAAAGCAGTCCGCTCAAATATACGTGTGCTTTTGACCTCCTTTCGAGGGGTTATCCTTCTAACAGCTTTAGTGTTTATTTGTGCTTTGACTCTGACCTAGTGGTCAGTGGCTGGACGCTCTAGCCAGGACCCGACGCTGGGCTTAGAGATCAGTGCAGCCTTTCTTCTTGGCTGCCATGCACCTCCTCTGCTTCCTCTGTGAAATGGGGAGAAGAGCACCCGCTGTCCCCACAGTGGGACCGAGAGGTTTGAAAAAGCCAGACGGGCAGTGCTCCTGGGTTATCCCTATGCCCTGGGAAGTGCCTGGACCTGGGAAGTGATAGCAGCATGTCAGTGCAGAAGTGGCCACATGGCTTGGAGCCTTCGGTACTGGGGTAGGATTCTGTCACATTGGCACAGAAGGCTGTTTGCCAGGGGAGGGTTCGCCAGGGTGGTTTCAGCTGTGAGACCCGCCCTATTTTCTGACAGTGAGCTGATGATGTGAGAGTCACCGTCCAGGCCCCTGAGGACAGCTCAGCCACCCACCCACCTGTCCCCGAGGCTTTTCCTCATGGTTTCCCACACTGGCCTGCCTTTTACGGAGCCGGTGCTTTGTTTTGTCTCAGAAATAGGGTAATAAAATGAGTGTATCTTTCTGGTTATTAATTTTCTGACTTTTTTTCCCCCAACTTATTTATCTAAGTGGAAGATGTTTTATTTCCCAACCAGCTGCTCTATGAAGTGTGAGGCGCAGTTGAGAGCCAGCTCTGTGCGTGGCTGGAACCCTATCAGATGAGATTGAAAGGAACATCTTTCCTCCTCGCTGGAAAGAAGAGGGGAAGGCAAGAAGGAGAGCATCCATTTGATTATGTTTGGTTTATGGCTGCATTACGCAGGCAACTGCCGCAGCGGCGAGGCCGCGGGACCGGGTGCAGGGCCTGGGGCATTCCCTGTGCGGACCAGGCCTGGGGGGCGGGCAGCGAGGCACCGACTCCCACAGCAGAGTGGGTAGGAGTCAGGGGTTGTGATTCCCCACCCCCAAGTCAGCCAAAGTGATAGGAGGGGAGAAGACAGGGTCAGGGGCTATTTGGGGGTCGGGGTGATGGGGACTTGCTGGCAGACCTGAGAGCTGAAATTCCTGAGTGAGCAGAGGAGAGTGTCACCAAACTGTCACTTCCATGTCAGAGCAAGGTGCAGGCCAGCCCGACCCTGCAAAATGAAGCCGCCTCCCGGCTTTCCTGCAGTACCAGGTACAGGGGCGCGTTAGCCTCCCGCTGCCTTATGGGACGTTCTGCAGGGGTGAGGTCGGGACCCGGTGCCCAGAGAAGGAAGCTCCAGTGGCCGTCCAGAGACATGTGGGCCAGCTCCGATTCCTGCTGAAGGGCTGCTGTGCTGGTTTGTCTGACCTGCCAACTTGACCGCCTTGTGGTACTGAGAGATTTGGTCGACATTATACGGGGTGTGACCGTGAAGGTGTTTGGGTAGGAGTTACATCGAAATCAGTGACCTGAGAAAGGCAGGTTGCTCCCTACAGTGGGCAGTACGCCACTTCCGATCGGTTCAAGGAGCGAAGAGACTTCCCCTGCTCCCCGTAGGTGAACCCTCCTGCCTTGGGATGGGAGCACTGGCTCTCCCAGTCCCACGGCAGCAGGCGGCTGTCCCCACACTCAAACAAGCGCACAGATTCTGCAGACTTGGACTGTGACAGTTTCCAGAAATGTGTAACCTAACTCCTGCTGATTACTCTTACATGCACATGAATGCACTTCTGTGTACACACATGCATATATATATACGCTCACATAAACACACATGTATATACACATGGGTGTACACACATGCCTTCTATTGGCTCTGTTCTTCTGGAGCACCCTGATGAATATATATATGTATATATATATATATGTGTGTGTGTGTGTGTGTGTGTGTGTGTGTGTGTGTGTGTGTGTATGTGTACATATAAAATCACCACAAGAAAATTAGTGCCAGACTGCTTCTACCTGAGGGGAGGCTAGCACTTAAGTGTTCCTAGGAATCATCTTCTCATGGAGCCTCTAAAACTCATGCTCACAGGTGCTCAGTATAGGCATAGCCCAGACCAGGGGAGGGGCCCAGGAGGCAGCTATGGGGTGGAAGGGCCTATCTTCCTCGAGGTCACTTACAATGACCTAATGACACTCAGACATACACCTAGACATGAACACAGGCAGAGGTCACCAACAGAACGCAAGCTGAGCTGTGCGTGGCTTTGACGAAATCAATCAGGGTGGGAGAGAAGCTGTACTCTCGCGTACAGTGGCTGAGCCTTCATGACCAGAGGACAGATGTCTCAGAATGGGAAAAACCAGGGCACAGGAGCCTAGGGAATCAGTGAGTCTTTCCAGACTTTCATGCCCTAAAGTCCATGTCACATGTCACACGCGAGAGACCTCACCTAGAACCTGGCCTTGACCTGCCAACTCAGAGGTTCTCCTCTCTTCCCTCCTTCACTCCTGGAAGAGCTGCAGCACTTCCAGGAGGCAATTTTGCTCCAGAGAAGGTGGCCGGTGAGAGAGATTCTGGGAGACCCTCCCTCAGCACGAGGGAAGACTCTCTGTGCTCCACTTCTCAGTCTTTCCCTGTGGCACCCTCTCCCCATGATCTGGGCATCACTGAGGGCTCTGGCCCTCACCAGGCCCAGCCAGAAATGGAGAGTGGTGGTTCCTCCTCTGTTCTGATTATAGGGGAGGCAACGTCCATCTTTGAGCTAACCTGAACAAAGAGGTCAAGGACCCTTCACCCTTACTAAGGTCAACAGAGCTATTGCTCAGCTGCATGGACTCCCACCTCCCAGGTTGAGGGGACACAGGCCCACTCCAAACCATGAGGGAAAGAGCAAAGATTCACAGGAATAGCTGTTCTAGGTGCTGGCTACTTGGAGAAACTCAGCTGGCAGCATCCCTTGAGGATCCCCTCTGATATCACGTTGCTTATTACTGTTCTTAAAAAGTGTACATACACATACACATGGACTGGAGCAATAGCACAGCGGGTAGGGCATTTGCCTTACATACGGCTGACCAGGGTTTGATTCCTCCACCCCTCTCAGAGAGCCCAGCAAGCTACCGAGAGTATTCCGCCTGCACAGCAGAGCCTGGCAAGCTCCCCGTGGTGTATTTGATATGCCAAAAACAGTAACAACAAGTCTCACAATGGTGATGTTACTGGTGCCCACTCGAGCAAATCGATGAACAATGGGATGACAGTGACAGTGACACACACACACACACACACACACACACACACAAGCATGCGCATGCACATACACACACATACACAGAGCTCAAGATCACATCTCTAAAACTGTGCAAGGCTGTGCAGCCTAATTCACTTGAAATTTGCTGTCTCTGCTCTGCAGGCTGCCATATAGACCTACTGGCCTGCAAGCAGGTCTCTCTGAACCTGATTCTACATGTACCTCACCCCCCACTTCTCTGGTATTACTACTTCCCTGGACCAGGTCAGGGAAGGTTCCTGGGCACCAGGACAACCTAGATACGCTGAAGCTGGAGCATCTGACCCAGTACTTCTGAAGTGTCCTTGGTCCCCCATTGAACACTCTCTCAAGGAACCAGACCGGAAGTGTGAATGGGAACATTGAAGCCTGAAAAGACAATTGCACTTAACTGCATTCTCTGTACAGAATATGAGGTGGCCATGGAGTCCCTAAATCTCTGCCCTCGCCCCCTCCCCATTGTTTGTGCCCAATTCAGCACTTATTGCCGCCATCTTTCCCAATTTCACAGGGGCTGGAAACCCAGGAAGTTCATTTTCTAGACCCTTTTAGGAAGCTGCCAAGAAGAGATGCTTGTCCAAGAGTGTTGGCCTCAGGGCAGTGCAGAGTGACATTCGTTACACAGCTGGGTCCACAGCATACCACACACTATCCTCGGTTTCCCCTCTTTACCTGGAAAGACCTGGCAAGAAGCAACCCCAGCTTCCTCGACTGTGGGATGCCAGGGATGCCTAAGAAATAATCTCCAAGCAACTACTCACACCGTCAGTTGCCCTGTCACTTTAAGCTGTGAAATGTTGCTGAAAAAACACGTTTACCCTCAGAGAACGGGGCAGAGAGGGTTGCTAACAAGGTCACTTTATATGACGGTTGCAGAAGAAGGGGTTTAAACTGGCTTCATCCTTGTCCTCTCCAAGCACGATGCCCTCATGGGTCAGAGGGTCTGGGTGGCAGCCAGCACCCCGGGGACATTTCTGTCTCATTGCCCCACCGCTCTGCCACTCAGTGTGCCGTGTCCCCACTGCCGGCTGACTAGCTCTTTCCAGATAGGTAGCCGAGTGACGGCCACAGGCTGCCTATCTGGAAACTGTCCACAGTGAAGCTCTGTCTCTGAGATCAGTAAAAAAAATCAAGCCAACTTCTCAGGCGCAGAGAAGTGAGGACAGAGAGAAAAACGTTACTCCTCTGAGCAAGCGGAGCATGTGTGGGTACCAAGCCCCTGTGCCAAGCAGGTGCTCACGGCTCCCATTCTCACAGCAGAGACGTCCGTGGGGAGCCAGATTCCCCCACCTGAGCACTCGCCGTCACTCAGGAGACAGGCAGGTGGCCAGGAGAGTGGCAGGCAGCAGCAAGAAAAGCTCAAGCGAGGCCCCTCTTGGAATGTCCCAGGTGCCATCTGGGAGAGGAGCTGAGAGGCAGGGGGTGGCAGCCAGGCCAGGGAGATGCTGGCACGTGGGAGGCAGAGAGAAGGCTGGTGTGGCCAGAGTGGAGTGAGAGAAGGGGTGGCAAGGCAGAAGGGGGGTTCTGAGCAGAGGCCAGGTGTAGCTGGAGAGGCCCCCAGATTGGCAGGAATTTGAGTTTTGTACCAAAGACACTGGAAGATCTTCCGAGGCTCCAGGTGGAATCAGGCTGGCACCGCCCCCCACCTCCCACCCACCCACACACCCTCTTACTGGCGGGCGAGCTCTGCACCCAACACCCCAGTGCCAATACTGCCCTTCGAGTCCCCATCTCCATCCTAGGCCAGTGTGGTGAATCGCTGCTTCTCCCACCATGGCCAGAGCCTCCCTAGGGAGGTGCCAGCCTGGCTCACACCAGCCCCGGAGAGAGGTCGTCCTCTGCACAGGTGCAGGCCACCTCGGCCATGGAAGTGTGTGGGCAGTGGACACCCCCCCCCAACATGCCACTCACTGAGCTCCGTGCTGGCTCGTGCCCCCTGGTCTTTTAGGAAACACCCAGGAAATACCACAGCTAGTTGGGGTGCAAGCAGGAACCCCCACGGTTTGTTACAGTGCGAGCAGGAAACGCCAGATTGGTTAGGGTGCAGGCAGGAGACACCACAGCTTTCCAGAGCACACATTCATCCGTTATCTACCCATCTCTTCATTCATTAAACAAGCGCCATTACTGAGTGCCTTCAGTGCTCCAGGCAGGCCCTGTGCCTGGTAGTAGAACTTGGCAGTGAACATGGCAGCCCCTGGCCATGGAAGCCATCGGTGCTGCCGAGGAAACACCCACGGAGCAGAGACCCGGCTTCAGAGCACAAGGTCGGGTCTGGCTCTGTGGGCCTCTGCTTAGGGTCTTACACAGGGACAGTTGAGAGTCCATGAGGGCTGACCCGCTCCAGCCTGGGAGTCCTTCCCCAAGTTCGTCCCTGTATTGGAGGATGGACACTCAGTTCCTGAGGCCACCATCGTCCTAACCACAGCGCCCTCCCCACTTGCTCTTCCACCCTCCGGAGGGTGTCTCTGCTGCCTTGAATGTCTGGTTCAGGGACCTGAGCTGAAGGATGCTCCTGATTAGGTCAGGCCTACCCTAACCAACTACTTTTTGATTAACTCAGTTTGGACTCATGCTTCACAATTAGTAGGGTATGCCTAGTAACGACGCCTGCAAAACCCCTTTCCCCTTTGCCTTATATCACAGCAAACAGTCAGATCTCATACTCTCACACAGGTTGTGCCCAGCTGGGAGTGGAAATCTCAGGAGTCCCCCTGTCACCTTCCCCTGATGAACTTTCTAGCCAGGAAAGCAAGTCTCACCGTGGGGCTGGGGAGCGGGAGGGCAGACCAGACGCTGTGGGGTACGTGGGGCCCACGCCTGAGTGGCCAGGGCCTGCTATGTGCAGCCCCGTGGTGTCTGCCTCCCAGGAGTGCAGCCCAGCCTCCTCTCTGCTCACACATGCTCCTCACACATTCTGTGACAACTGGCAGTGGCTTATTCATCATTTCAGATTGCAACTTTCTGTTTTCTCAGACACCCACTTTAATACCCTGACATTTCTGTTGAGCCCATAACATTCTGTCAATTGTTTACATCTCTCCCTCTCACTGATCGCCTTTTCTGCTGCGTTCTTGGCTCTTCCCAATCCTGGAACGTGAGGCTTCCCCAGAGGCTCACGGTCCACACCACCGGATTTCCAATGAAGAGTGCTCCCTCCCCATGTCAATCACCCGCACAGACAGTTTCTGCCAACATCGCGGGGCACCGCCCACTCCCAGGCTGAAGCCGGTCTCTGCCCTTTCTTCTGCCTTTCAGAGCCCAAGGCCCATTTTCAGCACCTGCAGGAGGTCGAATCGCCCCCATGCATTGCAGTCACCTTCCCATTGTCCCCTCCAGGAGGACCTGCTGCCTACCCAGGCCACTACATTGCTTCCCTACAGCCCAGATGGCCGCAACGGGGGACAGTTCTGTGCAGTGTCACTAGCAGATGCTTGCCCCAAACTTCCTCTCTACTCCTTTGTCCACACCGACAAGTGTGGTTTTCTGAGACTTGTCTTCAACCACAAACCACAGACCAGTGCCATGCACATGTGTGGAACAGTCGAAAAACCACTGCTTCTCACAGCTGCAAGACAGGTGCCAGTTCCAAACGCTGGTCTAAGGCCTCTGGCTTTGCCACACTGTGAGCTTGCCACGGTGCTAATATTGCAAATTAAACTACCCTTGGGGCCTCCAGTCCCCCGAAACCTGTCCCAAATCACCTCCACACCCTTCTCCAGCCCCTGCTATCCTCCCACTCTGCGGGCTGGGCTCACTGGGTCTGGAAAAGGATCCATTCTACACATAATCTGCTGAAACTTCCAGTTATCAAGTGATCTGTTTACTTCCCCAGCCTGACTTCATGCTCAAAACCTAATTCCAACAAGGTGGGGAGTAGATTATAGTTGCTCACTATTATATTCTCAGAAATGATATTGCTTGACTGCATATAAGGGATGAGAGAAATGAGAGAGAAAGAGGAAGAAGAGGGAAGGAGGAATGAAGAGAGAGATGGGAGGAAGGAAGAAAGGAAGGAAGGAGGGAAGGAGGGAAAGAAGGAAGGAAAGAAAGAAGGAAGGAAGGAAAGAAGGAAGGAAGGAAGGAAGGAAGGAAGGAAGGAAGGAAGGAAGGAAGGAAGGAAGGAAGGAAGGAAGGAGGGAAGGAAGGAAGGAACGAAGGGAAGGAGGGAAAGAAGGAAGGAAGGAAGGAAGGAAGGAAGGAAGGAAGGAAGGAAGGAAGGAAGGAAGGAAGGAAGGAAGGAAGGAAGGAGGGAGGGAGGGAGGGAAGGAAGGAAGGAAGGAAGGAAGGAGGGAGGGAGGGAGGGAGGGAGGGAGGGAGGGAGGGAGGGAAGGAAGGAAGGGAAGGAAGGAAGGAAGGAAGGAAGGAAGGAAGGAAGGAAGGAAGGAAGGGAGGAAGGAGGGAGGGAGGGAGGGAGGGAAGGAAGGAAGGAAGGAAGGAAGGAAGGAAGGAAGGAAGGAAGGAAGGAAGGAAGGAAGGAAGGAAGGAGGGAAGGAGGGAGGGAGGGAGGGAGGGAGGGAAGGAAGGAAGGGAAGGAAGGAAGGAAGGAAGGAAGGAAGGAAGGAAGGAAGGAAGGAAGGAAGGAAGGAAGGGAAGAGGGAGGGAGGGAGGGAGGGAGGGAGGAAGGGAGGGAGGAAGGAAGGGAGGAGGGAGGGAGGGAGGGAGGGAGGGAGGGAGGGAGGGAGGAAGGGAGGAGGGAGGGAGGGAGGGAGGGAGGAAGGAAGGGAGGAAGGGAAGGAAGGAAGGAAGGAAGGAAGGAAGGAAGGAAGGAAGGAAGGAAGGAAGGAAGGAAGGAAGGAAGGGAAGGAGGGAGGGAGGGAGGGAGGGAGGGAGGGAGGGAGGGAGGGAGGGAGGGAGGGAGGGAGGGAGGGTGGAAGGGTACTGTGAAAAATAACATGAATTGCTTAATAGGAAATGTACAAGGAAAAAAGGAAGCTCTCTCAATCTGTATTAAAATGTATTCTAGAAGTGTAACATTTAAAGCTATACAATTTCCAATGAGTAAAGTAAAAAGAAAAAAAGCAAATGAATGGACTAGAATAAAAACTCAAATAAGCAAACATCTCTCAACTGTTCAAACAGCTAGTTTTTTAAATCAGCAGGGCAAGGAGAGATTACCTTAAAATTGGTATGGGGCTTTTTCTGCACCCGAGCTCATTATGGTGGCACCCAGAACCACACTTCATGCAGAAAGATGCTGGTGAGTATTGTTCCTGTTGCTGAACAAGCCCTGGAAATGCTCACCCAGATACTGCATCATCAGTACCCATAATCAAGCATCCATCCAGATGAACAGGGCCAACATGGATAAGGTGATGGGTATGTTCAATGGCCAGTTGAAAACATAAATAATCTGCCAGATTATTTGCAGGGTGGGTGGGTGGGTGGGTGGGAGGGTTGATGACTCCATCTTCACACTTTATCTCCAGCAGCTTCTGGTAGGAGGATCACAGATGGGAATATTTATCAAAAATGAATGGTGAAAAATTTAAAAAGTTAAGGCAAAACTAACAATAAGGAGAAGTAATGTGCTGGAATTGTAGCTCATTTCAGTGAAATAAATACATTTGAAATGTATAAAAATAAAATAAGGGTTTTGGGAGCCAGACCCAACTGTGCTCAGGGCTTGCTCCTGGCTCTCTGCTCAGGGATCACTCCTGGCAGGCTTAGAGAACCATATGGGGTACCAGGGACCAAACCCAGATCAGCTTCATGCAAGCTAAGTGCCTGCCCTCTATAAATTATTTCTCCAAGCCAAAATGTCTAAAATTCTAAAGATAAAATGTAATTCTATAATTTTGTTGTTGTTTTGGGGTCCAACCCAGCAATTCTCAGGGTTTAGTACTGAGTTGTGCTCAGGGGTCACTGCTGGAAGTTTCAGGGGACCAAGGATAGAATCCGGGTTGGACACATGCAAAGAAAGAACCCTACGTGCTGTACTGTGGCTCCAATCCCACCCCTAGCAATTAACTAAGTTTTATTAAAACAACTTTATGTTAATTACAAGGCAATCTTGGAATGAAGACAGATGCTATAGATTAAATGCACACACATTATTAAAGAAAAAAAACTTCCAGAGAAAACAGTCAAATCTATAGTTTCTATAATTTAGTATTGTCTTAAGGTCCAGCTCTTATCAACACCAATCACAGAACATGCACAAAAACAGTTATGAACTTTACTCAGGCGGGAAAAAGGAATCAATATAAACTGATTTTCTGTGGGCCCTGATACTGGATGTGGACTTAGCAGGTGGAGCCTTCAAAGAAACTCTAATAATAAATATGCTCAAAGAACTTATTTAAAAAATACCACCATGTTTAAGGAATGAAAGGGAAACTCCTGCCTTGCATGTATACAAATAAATAAATGCAACATAAAAATAACAAAAATATAAAGTTGTTAGAAGAAAACACATGAGCACAAAACCATCAGTCCCCACTTCAGGTCACTAGGAAGGGGAATGGCTCCTAGACCTCCAAAACACAGCTGGGAAGGCCCCTCACAAAAGCAAATAGTACAATGAAAATGAGAGAAAATATTTACAACATATTAATCTAATAAGATTACAGAATTCCAAATCTTGAAAGAACTCTTATAATTCAATCACCGCTGTCATCACTGCCATCCCATTGCTCATGGATTTGTTCGAGTGGGCACCAGCAACATCTCCATGTGAGACTTGTTACTGTTTTTGGCATAACAAATATGCCATGGGTAGCTTGCCAGGCTCTGCTGTGGGGGCCAGATACTCTCGGTAGCTTGCCGGGCTCTCCAAGAGAGATGAAGGAATCGAACCCGGATCAGCCAGGTGCAAGGCAAATGCCCTACCCGCTGTGCTATTGCTCCAGCCCTATAATTCAATAACCTATATATATATACATATATATATGCACTAATTTAAAAAGTAGCTAAAGACTTGGAGAAGACCTTTCTCCAAAGAAACTATACAAATTGCTAACAAGCATACAACAATATATTTAACAGTATTCATCAACAGAGAAATGCATATAAAACCCACAAGGAAGCAACAAGAGTGGGTAAGGATAAGTAAAATTGGAATTCTTGTTGATTTTTGAGGAAAATTTCATGTGGTACAGCCACTGTGGAAAACAGTTTATTAGTTACACAAAAACTAAACATAGGATTATCATGTGATCTGGCATATTCTCCTCCTAATATTCAAACAGTATGGAAAGGAGCTATTCCCAAAAGAGCATGACATGCATAGTCATCATATAAATTTTTTCAGTAACAGTGGAAATCTTTACTAGTGGATGATTGGATAAATATTTCATGTAGTCACAAGAAAAATGGCGTATTGACACAAATAATGCAGTTGAACCTCAAAATACTGATTCTCAGTGAAAGGAACCAGATTTAGAAATTTACCTATTTTACTATACTGTGTATATGAAATATTCAGAGAGATAGATATGTAGATAAATAACACGTACTGGTTATTGTCAAGGCTTGTGAGGGGGATAGAGGGAACAATTGTTCTGTGGCTATGGGGTTTCATTTTGAAATGATAAAGTGTTTTAGAGCAGCATTGTGAATGTATGAAATGACACATAACTATACACTTTAAAAGAGTTATTTTGTTTTATGTGTCTTTTATCTTTCCAAAGAAGACTTACAGTAAAATACACTAAAAATGACTCAAATTAAGAATCAAATGAGAACACAAGCTGTAAAAATAAATAAATATAAACGCTACCATGAAAACTATAATAACCAAAATGAATATTCACTAGGTGGGTTCAATATTATATCCTAAGTATCAGAACACATAATCAATAAATTTGGAAATATTAAAGTAGAATTTATTAAAGCTGAAGAAAAGAGGCAAAAGGTTTTGAATAGAGATGCAGGATTTGGAGGACACTATAGCATATGTATTTTTAGAAGTTGCCAAACTAGAAAAGAGGGAGAAACTTTCCGAAATAGAATATTCAAATAAATAATGCCCCGTTTCTCAAATCTGATGAAAAGTCTTAGTTACAGATACAAGTAAACACAAGATTGAAATTTTATTGAAATTAAATGGCTCAAAGACAAAGGGAATATCTTGAAGTGCAATGACTCAACATATTCAGAAAAAAACCCAATGATTAACAGCTGACTTTATGTTGGAAACAATGGAGACCAGAAAACAGTGGAATGACACATTACCTGAATTAAGATTAAAAATAAATGTTTTGATCAAGACTATGCTCTCTCAAAACAATCCTTTAGGAACAAAGGGAAATAATATTCCTAAAGGAATACTAAAATAGTTTGTTAGTAGCTAACTTCACTCATAAAAAATACCTTAAGTTCTAAGGCTTAAAGGAAATGATGCTATACAGCAAATCAAACTCAAGAGAAGAAATGCATTCCAGAAACAGTAAACGTGGGTAAGTATAAAAATCTTCTTTTTCTCTTAATTTCTTCCCAAGAGCATTAGACTGCAAAGAATAATTGTAAAATAGTGTCCTTGGGCTTATGACATGTTAGCTAAAGTATGCAGGACATACCTACATATGAACACCTATACAGATGTCATGTGTGTGACAATGCAGGAGGAAATGAAGAGACATTAAAACCAGGGGAAACTGGTTAGCTTGAATTAGGTCAGAATTAACCTGAATTATATTGCTATTTCTCAATGTGTTGTTGAAATGCACAGAGAAATAATTGGGGGGGGGTGGGCAAAAGTAGTTAAAAAGTAGAGGAATCAAATTGGTACTCTAAAATGTTTTAAAATAATTTTAAAGAAAAGCAGTAAAGGGAAGACAGAAAGAAAAAAATGTCTGAAACATTACTTTTATATCAAAAACTAATACCAAAATGTCAGATGTAAGTCCAACTATATCATAATTATATTAACATGAAAGGACCAAAAGCAAAATAAAAGACAGATTATGATTATATTTAAAAGATAAAATGTAATGATATTTTATTGATAGGAGGCACACTTTAGACCCATATACAAATATACATATATATGTAAATAGGGTTCACTGTCACTGTCACTGTCATCCCGTTGCTCATAGATTTGCTTGAGTGGGCACCAGTAACGTCTCCATAAGACTTGTTACTGTTTTTGGCATATCGAATACACCACGGGGAGCTTGCCAGGCTCTGCTGTGAGGGCAGGATACTCTCAGTAGCTTGCCAGACTCTCCGAGAGGGGCGCAGGAATCGAACCCAGGTCGGCCGCATGCAAGGCGAACACCCTACCCATTGCGCTATCACTCCAGCCCATAAATAGGGTTAAAGGGTAAAAAAATTTCAAACATTAACAAGATACAGTGGCTATGTGAACATGAGGAAAATCACTTTTTTTAAAAAAATATTTTATTAGTGAATCATCGTGAGGTACAGTTACAAACTTATGAACTTTTATGTTTGAGAGGAGAATCACTTTTAAGACAAGAAATCTTTTCTAGGATAAAACATAGAATGTCATCATGATAAAAGGCAGGAAGATACAAACTTATATATGCATATAAACCCAACAACAAGTTACAAGAAAAAAACTGGTATCATTGAAAGGGGAAATAGATTATACAATGATTATATTTTGAAAACTTCAATAACCCACCCTAAATAACAGATAGAACAAGTAGACAGAAAATCAGTAAAAATATAAACCACTTGAACATACTATCAAGCATATTGACATAACTGACATTCACAGAATACTCCAACAACAGGAGAATACTTTCCTTTCAAGTGTATGCAGAACATTCTCCAGGATAGATGACATCTGGTCATAAAACAAGGCTCAGTGAATTTAAATTTTCTGAATAATTTAAAAGATTTTTTTCTAGCGACAATAGAATTAAATTGGAAAGCAAAAGAAAAAAAATTAAATGTGGGAACTTAACCACACAATTCTAAATAATCAATGGCTTGAAGAAGAAATCACACATAATTAGAAAATGCTTTGAACAGAATGAGAATGAAAATATACATAGTTTGGGGGACAGAAGGAAAGAAAGGTTTACAAGGATTACAAAAGAAATAAGGACATTTCAGGAGGCAACAAAAATGCTTGTTATCTTGACTGTGATTTATTTACTACATATACATACATAAAGTGTCAAAATCGAACATTTTAAGTATGTGTAGTTTATTGTATGTCAATTAACTTTAATATAGCTATGAAAATGTGGAGGTATGCTGGTGATACTATACCTACTGGTAAGCTTTACAACAGTGAGATTTTTTTTTTATATTTTGATTTTGTTTTTTGTGCCACATCCACCCAACAGTGCTCAGGGATTACTTCTGGCTCTATGCTCAGGGGTCACTCCTGGCAGTACCCAGGGAACCAATAAGTGCTACAGGGGATATAAACCAGAGTCAGCTGCATGAAAGGTGAACATCTTGCCTGCTGTACTATCTCTCTTTTCTCTTAATAAGAAGAAAGATTTCAAAAAGTACTCATTTACCACCACCATCAAAAAAAAATTTGAATAAGAGCAAACTAAGTCCAATGAAAGCAGAATTATGTGTGAACAGAAATAAATGAAAATAGAAAATCAAAAGATAAAATTCACTTTTAAAGACTATTTCCTTGAAAAGATTAACAAAAATTAACAAGTCAACTAAAATCGAGACTACACAAATTATTAATCACTGTCACTGTCACTGTTATCCCATTGTTCATCGATTTGCTCAAGCAGGCACCAGTAACTTCTCCATTGTGAGACTTATTGTTACTGTTTTTGCCATATCCAATACACCACGGGGAGCTTGCCAGGCTCTGCTGTGCGGGTGAGATACTCTTGGTAGCTTGCCGGGCTCTCCAAGAGGGGCAGAGGAATTGAACCCCGGGTTGGCCGCATTCAAGTCAAATGCCCTACCCACTGTACTATGGCTCCAGCTGGAGCCTGGCAAGTTACCCTTGGCGTATTCGATATGCCAAAAACAGTAACAACAAGTCTTACAATGGGGACGTTACTGGTGCCTGCTGGAGCAAATCGATGAGCAACGGGATGACAGCAATACAGTGATCCATCATATTCTCAAATTATTAGTAGTATCAATATTTCATAACTACTAAACCTACAGAAGTAAATAGAATTATAAGGAGAGGTGATGAACAAATTTACCCCAACAAAGTTAGACATTTTAGATAAATAAGAAAATTAATAATAGAATTAATTTAAAGTAAGATAAATAATGAAACAAAAATAAAGTAAAATAGGTAATAAACTCCCAAGACAGACACAATCTATCAAAACCAGATACAATTTTTCAAGTAAGAGAAAATTTGTCTAGAAATGTGAATATGTAAATAAATCAAATCAAGAATTTAAAATATTCTCATCGTAGAAAGAAAACCTGAGTCTAGACAGCTGCCATAATAAAGTTCATTAATATTAGAGAATTAATATTAACCTTATACACATTTTTTTGAAAAAAATCAGAAGGAAATATTTTCCAAATCATTCTACAAAGCCATTATCACCCTGATAATAATACCACATAAGGGGCCCTGAACACGACCAGGTGTGCTCCTGACAAAAAATCCAAGGGTAAGCCATGAGTTGGCCCGGTGTGATCCCTGACAACAGATTCAGGAATAAGCCCTAAGCACTGACAGGTGTGGTCCCCCCAAAAAACATAACCAAAAACAGAAAGATAAATAAATAAAGCTATAGATTGATATTACTAATAAAAGAAAATAGTCAAAATATAAACTAATATTAATTTGCCCATCCAACTCCATTTTAAAGGATTAATATGTAGCATCAACAATGAAATTTATCCAGGAATACAATATTTAAATCTGTGTTTCTGAAGAGTAATTTAATAAACAATATTAATAGGATAAAGTTATAAAACTCACACAACATTTTTTTTTGCAGTTTGACAAGGTCCACATCCACTCCTAGGATAGAAATACATTTCTTTTATTTATTAAAGAATAATGAAAAATAAGTTCTTTAATTTGGTTATCTCTGAATATCTGTCTTTGATGAGGTTATTTATGAATACCTCAGATAATACATCATGACTGAAGAAAAACTGCATTGTATCCCCCTAAGATTATAAATAACCCAAATGTATATGCTATTCTTCTATGCGTCACTGTAGTGGAAGACTTAGTCAACGCAATAAGACAAGAAAAAGAATCAAATATAAAGTCATAAGAGTAAATTTGTTGTCAGGAGCACACCTTGTCATGTTCACGGTCCCTTATGTGGTGCTATTATCAGGGTGATAACGGCTTTGTAGAATGATTTGGAAAATGTTTCCTTCTGATTTTTTCAAATAAATGTGTATCCTTTTACAAATTATATAAAGCTACCAAAATGAATAAGATATTTTACCAAAATCAGAGAATACAGATCAATACCAAAAAAAATTTACACTTCTGCACAGTATCTATAAACAATCAAAAATATATTTTTTAAAAACAGCTTTTTTCACAATACAACCAAAGCAATTAGAAATCAAGAGGTAAAATATTTGTACAACGAAGCTACAAAACCTGTATACCTAAAACTACAAATAATTATATGAAACAACATGATGAACTTCAAAATTGTTTTGCTAAATAAATGAAGCTATACATAAAAGATTATATGCTTCGATTTATATGAGCTTTATAGAAAATGTCATCTTTTGTGACAGATAGCAGATTAGCTGCAGCCTGGGATGAGAGCTGACCATGGAACAAAGTGCACAGAGTAATGAAAAATCCTTAGGAAGTGAAGGAAGTGTTTTTGACCTGGATTGTGTCATCATTGCTGAACTCTGAAACTTTAAAATTACTAAAACTCACTTACCACCTCCAGATGCCATTAATTGTGGTGACACTTTCACTTTTGATGTTAGAGTTGATTATCATCTTCCATAACAAATTAGACTATGAATTTTATAATATATCAATTTTTTTTTTTGCTTTTTGGGTCACACCTGGCGATGCACAGGGGTTATTCCTGGCTCTGCACTCAGGAATTACCCTTGGCAGTGCTCAGGGGACCATATGGGATGCTGGGAATCGAACCCGGGTTGGCAGCGTGCAAGGCAAACGCCCTACCCGCTGTGCTATCTCTCCAGCCCCTAATATATCAAATTTTAATAATAATTTTTCAAGAGTAAACTGAGGAAACAAAAATCTAACAAAACAATAAATAATTACTAATTCATGATCGATGGGAAATGTGGACCCGAGAGCTCCATCACTTAGGGCTGCTGGTTTTTATAATGTAGGAATAAATATCAACTTCAGAGAGGTAAATCAAACAGAACTTTTTGTTGTTGTTCTGTTTGGGGGCCACATCCAACTGTGTCTCTTGGCAGGCTTGGGGGACCATTGGGGATGCTGGGGATTGAACCCAGGTCAGCTGCAGTCAAGACAAGCACTTTACTATCTCTCCAAATCCCCAAGCACAACTTTTCACACAGTATCCTTAAGACTCAGCAAAGGAAGATTAAGGAATCAGTTCTCAAAAATGAATTACACTGGGGAGGTCGGGGGGAAGAGGGGGAGGTATACTGTGATTATTGGTGGTGGAATATGTGCACTGGTGAAGGGATGGGTGTTCAAGCATTGTATAACTGAGATTTAAACCTGAAAGCTTTGTAACTTTCCACATGGTGATTCTATAAAAGAATAAAAAAAAATTTTTAAATGAATTACAATAAAATTTGCTTCTGAACTGACAATAGTTCAAAAAGAAGAAATAAAACTATAAAGGTGCAAAAGGATGAAGAAGTCATGAATGTAGAAGATCCAGAACATTTTCTAAAGAAAGAAAGAAATAGATTAGCAAAGGCTTTTCTCTGAGATTAGGCACAAGACTAGAATGCTCATTTTCTCCACGATTATTCATACAGCACTGAAAGTCTTAGCTGTAGCTGTTAGGCAAGAAAAAGAAATCAAGGGATATTGGAAAAGAAAAAGTCAAATTGTTACCATTCACAGATGACATAATAATGTACACAAAGGACTCCAAGGTTTCTACTAAAAATCTTTTAGAAGCAGTAAACCAGCACAGCCAATTAATTGGCTACAAAATCAATGTCACTGTCACTGTCATCCCAATGCTCATCGATTTGTTTGAGCAGGCACCAGTAACATCTCTCATTGAGAGACTTATTGTTACTGTTTTTGGCATATCCAATATGCACAGGTAGCTTGCCAGGCTCTGCTGCGTGGGCACGGTACTCTCGGTTAGCTTGCCGGGCTCTCCAAGAGGGGCGGAGGAATCTAACACGGGTCTGCCACGTGAAAGGCGAATGCCCAACCGCTGTGCTATCGCTCCAGCCCACAAAATCAATACATGAGCAGAATCAACACAAAATCAATAAAAAGTATGTCTTATTTCTATATGAAAATTGTGAAGTAGAAGCAACATAGATTTAAGAAAAAATACTACTCTACTCAAAATAGTGTCCAGAAGCGAAATTACTGGGTCAGACTGCATAGCGGATGGACAGGGGTATAATTGTCACTGGGACATGATGGAGGAACACCGTGGTGGAAGGTGTGGTGTTGGAATGCTTTTTGCATGAAACATTACCAGTACATCAATATTGTAACTCACAGCACCTAAAATTAAATTTGAAAAAAAAGTGTCACGTTACAAAAGTAAAAAGTACTCTTGTATTATGTTCCATGCAGTTAAAAACTGGAAATAAAGAAAAAGTACTATCTCAAAACATCAAATACTTGGAATCAATTTAACAAAAGAAGTGAAAGACCTTTATCTGTAGAACTAAAAGTTACTTAAATAAATAGAAGAGAACTGTTAGAAATGGAAAATATTTCATGTTCATGTGTTGAAAGAATCAACATTGCCAAAATGACCATCCTAGCTAAATTATTATACAGATTCAATGCTATCCCCATCAAAATTCCGATGACATTCTTCAAGGGCTTAGAATGGTCACTGATAAAATTTATATAGAACTATAAAACATCCAAAATAGCTAAAGCCCTTCTGAGAAATGAGAAATTGGGAGGTACTATATCACCAGTTTTAAACTATACTATAAAGCTATAGTAATAAAAACAACATGGTACTGAAATAAAGATAAACAGTGTGAACAATGAGTCAGAAACCAGTAATAAATCCTCAGATACATGGACAGTTCATTTATGTCAAAGGAGTTGGGTATATGAAGTAGGGTAAAGTAGCCTTTTCAATGTAATGTTGAGAAAACTAGATAACTACAGGCAAACAATGCTTAAATAGAATCTATATCTCACAGTTTACACAAAATTTAACTCAAAGTGGATCAAAGACATTAGACTAAATTCCATAATACACATTAAGGAAAATATAGACAGATACTGGAAGACTTGGGTCTCAAAGGTGTTTTCAATGATGTGATTCCATTGGCAAAGACAACAGAAAAATAAATAAATGGTACGATATCAAATGAAAAGTTTCTGCATGACAGAAGAAACATGAACTATAAAGACACCCTACTGAATAGGAGAAAATATTTGCACGTACTACATCAGATGAAGGATTAATATTCAGGATATACAAAGCGCTCACAAAGATCAACAAATCTAAGAACCCTATGAAAAAATGGAAGAGGAAATGAACAGAAACTTACCTGAAGAAAACA
Organism: Sorex araneus; assembly: GCF_027595985.1. Taxonomy (NCBI): domain Eukaryota; kingdom Metazoa; phylum Chordata; class Mammalia; order Eulipotyphla; family Soricidae; genus Sorex; species Sorex araneus. The sequence continues at coordinate 37,319,013 of NC_073309.1, forward strand.
TAAGGTTAGTTGACTTAAACAAACTCGCTTGTGATCACTCATTATCCTGGAAATACAAACTAACATGACAATGAGACATACCAGGCATCATCTCACACTAGTGGGAATGGCACATAGTAAAAGCTCTAGAAACAACCAGTGTTGGCAGGATTGTGGTGAAAAGGAAGCTCTCATGCACTGTTGGTGGAAATGTTGTCTGATTTATCCCCTATGAAAAAATAATGGACAGAAGAAATAGCACAGTGAGTAGGGTGTTTGCCTTGCACGCAACTGACCTGGGTTCGATTCCTCCGTCCCCCTAGGAGAGCCCGGCAAGCTACCAAGAGTATCCTGCCCACACAGCAGAGCCTGGCAAGCTACCCGTGGTGTATTCGATATGCCAAAACAGTAACAAGTCTCACAATGGAGACGTTACTGGTGCCCGCTCAAGCAAATTGATGAACAATGGGATGACAGTGCTACAGTGCAGAAAAAATAATATTGAGATTTCTTGAAAAACTAAAAATAGAGCTCCTATATGACCCAAGGATCTCACCTCTTGGTTTCTACCCCAAGACATAAAAAAACATTCATTCGAAAAAAATATGTGCACACCATGTTCTTTGTAGCACTGGATATGAAAAAATGTCTAGGTACCCAACAATGGAAGAGTGAATAAACATAGTTGTGCTTTGTGTGTGAATATATATAAAACACATATGTGTGTATATACATACACACATATCTATCTCACAACTATATGTAATAAAATAATGTGCAGTTATAAGGAAGGATGAAATCATTCACTGCAATTTGGATGAAACTGGAAGATTCCTCATTAAGTGAAGTAAGGAGAAGAACAAATACTGGATGTTCTTTTTATATAGATTCTAGCAAATGGAAGATATCAAAGAAAGCAAAATAGTACATCTAGATTACAGAAACAAGAATATCAACGAAGGAAAGAAATGAAAGGGGGAAGAAAGAAGTGAAGGTCTGGAAGTAACATAGAACAGGGAACTGGGGCCTTGGACCCATCTGGAGTATAGAGGTGAGGTTTGCTTTTACCTCTAAATCACTAAATCCAACACCACTGTAAATATGGTACCCAAAACACAATAAATTTTAAACTGTATCTGTCAAGAGTCAGATTGGGGGAGTCATTGATGGAGGCCTGGGGTCATTGGTGGAGGGATGGGATTAGAAGTAGGAACTTGTATACTTGAAACACTTTTGCAAACAACTTTGTAAATCATGGTGTCTAAATTTTAAAAAGAATCTAAAAATCAATAAGTAGGTTTAGCAATATTGCCACATCAAAATCAATATACAAAACTATTTGCTTTTTTATCAGTCACAATTATAAAAACATTAATAAACACCATTTATAACATGTCGCAATAAAAATATATATCAAGTGATTAGTAACACAAATGCAAAACTTTGAACAGCTCAGTTGCAAAAATTATAATAAAATATTGATTAAATTTTAAAAGGGCTAATTATAGAGATAACTCATATCTAAAGGCAGGAAATGTTATGTTTTCAAAATTATCAGTTTTCCCCTAAAATGATCAATTTAGAGTGATCCTAATAAAAATTCTTAGCAGTTTTAGTATTAGGTGTTATTTTTTTAAAAGTTTGACAAGCTGATTATATTATTATCTATTCCCATTAAACAAACTCCTACAAATTTGGAGCTTTTGAGAGAGCAAACACTTATTTTCTCACATTTTCTTTACTTTGGGAATACAAACACAATTTAGTTCAGGATCTCAGTAGGCTGCAGCCAAATGGTGGCCTAGTTTGTGCTCTTATCTAAAGTCCAGGTTCTCTTTCAGGTTCACATGGTGGTAGACAAAATTATCAGTACCTTGCAGTTGTTAAACTGAGTTCTCAGATTCAACACATTCTTCTGTCAAGTGTCTTTAAAGTCAATTGAAATTATAACATCTTACTTCTCCAAAGCTTTTAGAAGAGACTCTCTACTTCATGCAAGATAAGGTTTATGAGACGTGGGTCAGTATTTTACTAGCCAGAAATAAACCACTGGTTTAACCTATAGTCAGAGTCAAAGAGATGAGATAGAAGAATATGACTATCGTGAGGCAGAATCTGGGGCAATCTTAGAGTTCTGCCCACTACACTAATCCTCTTGCTCTGTGATATTTCAAATTATTGTTAGATTATTACAAGGCCACAATAACTGAGCAGTGTGAGATCAAGACATATTGATCAGTGGAACCAGATAAAGAACATAGACACAGACTCGTGAATTAGCAGCATTTGTTGTAGGAAGGAAAACTTGATATTTCAGTCATAAGAAAATGGAAATGCAACATCTAGATATTTATTTAAAATGAAACCCTACTTCACATAATTCATAAAACTCAACTCCCAATGGAATACATATCTAGATATAAAAGGTGTATAATAAAGTTGCTGGGGAAAATATAGGAGACTGCATTTATGATTTAGAGGTCGGTTTTACTGGATTAAAACTAAGAACTTATACTCATGAAAGGAACAGGAAAATAAAAACATAGAGGGTGAGAATCTACCTGTGACACATAAACTCAAAGGAAAGATGATGGACAGGGAGATGTTTCAAAGGAATTGGACACATGCTTTGCATGCACAAGGGAACTTCAACCCCTGTCCTATGTGAGTTCCCAGATACTGGGGTGTAGCAGCCAGAGTCCCAGTAGTATGGACCCAAATAGCATTGTATTACCAGGCCAGAACACCAAGCCAGCAGGGCCCAGGTCACTGAGTTGGTTGTCAATCACCAGGAGAGGCAGCTAGCAGCACGCTGGAGAGGTCCCTAAGGAAAAGGGAAGCTGTTGACCAAAACCACTGGGCTTATGTAAGAAAAAGCCCAGAAGCCAGAATAGACAAATGCCTTCAAGACAGGATGGGAAACAACTAAGGAGATTATCCAGGTGACCAGAAAGCACATGAGAAGCTCCCTAGTCTCATCAGTCATCTAGGAAGTGCTAGTTAAAATCATGCTAAGATTCCTTCATGTGCACAGCTGAATGGCTGGGGAATTTAAAATATCTCAAAAAACTATACCACATTTTAGTAAAAATTGTGAATCCACTAGAACAGTCAAACATGCTGATTTGGGGGTGTAAATTGTCAAACCTGGGAAACATATGCTAGGATATAAAAGAGCTGAACTTGGGTAAGCTTTAGGACAATTCATGGACATTTCCCCCCAAAATACACACACAAGCACATCAAGAGAGGCATACTAGAGTATCTGTTGCACCCCAAAACTGGAAAGAATCTAAATATCTCGCAAAATAATAATGAGAATAGATGCTATGGTAGAGTTACAGAATGGAAACCTACAGAGTAAGGAAAAGGGATGAACACCTACAAGCAACCAGTACAAAAAAGTAGGTTAAGTTCTTGAGATACAGTTCTTAAAAGCTGACAAATCACAGCTGTAGTGTGGAAGGGGTGCAAGTCTGCGTGGCAACCCACAGAGCAGAGGAAGGACTTCATGCTATGAAAATGATCGAAGATTTTGTTTGTTCTGTTCCTGAGGGAGTGGGGAGCAGTGGGACAGGAGCCTGGGGAGACAGGTTGGCTGGCGGCAGCTTCCTGCGTTCATGGAGATGAAGCCAAGCTGCTATTTCCTCTGCGAGCACCTTTCAGATGTGTGCTCTATCCCACAAGTTTTGAATAATATTAAATTAGAAATTATTGCAATATTCATGATAAAAATTTTATAGCTTTAATATAAAATCAGCTTTCCAAATCAAATGGGCAAATAATTGTTTAAGGAAAAAAATAAAACAGAAAACTCAAAAGCTAGAAACGCAGGTGTCCAATAATCACTTCCAAGTAGCCCGTCTCAGAAATCAAAGAAAGTTAGTTTAATTATGTATTAGGTATGTCCAACAATAAGGGAATTTTCATATAGTAGGCAACTATTACCCATTAAAAATGATGCTATAAATAATATTTGTGACTTGGAATCATAGTCGTGACATAGAAAGTGAATAATACAGGCTATAAAACTACTTGAATATTTGGGAGAACCCTGGATAAATTAAGTGAAAAGTCCCTGTTATAAAACTGAATAAAAATTGTGATCCATTTATTAAAAGAAATCTATATGTGGATATGTATTTATATCTGTGCCTAAGAAACAATGAGATGATATATTTCAAAAGGTCGCATTCCCATCTGAGTGCTGAGATTACAGATGATTTTAATTTTATAATTTTCTTTATGTGTGTGTGTTCTAAATTTTTCACAGCAAGCATGTATTAGTTATGAATATGGAAAAACCCACCAGACGCTGTTTTTTAATGAGGGGCCAAGAATCATGGATGGCAGCTGAGTGAGGCTGGGGCATTGGTGGGCAAAGTGGGGCAGAGTTTCCTCCTGCTTCCTCCCCCTTGACCAATCACGGGGTCAGCAGGGACAGTTGTTTACATCTTATACATAAAGTAAATCAACCCCTCCCTGCCTGGGAGTCAGAGAGGTGATGGTCCAACTCAGAGCACTCAGACAAGCAGTAACCATGAGTGCCCCCAGGAGCCCACCAGCACCCATGGCACAAAGCCAGGGGTGCTGGGGAGAATTTCCTTGTATCAGAGTGTGTACACACCCGTGGGTGGACCCTCCGGCACAGCCTCGCAGGAGGCAAAGTGGTGTGGAGGCCTCTCCTGTGGTACAAGGCAAGCCTCCAGATTTTTTTTTTTTTTTTTTTTTTTTTTGCTGTCACTGCTTTATTGTGACTGCCCAGATTCTTTTTTACTGGAATTCCGTGTCACGGTTAACACAGGCTGTGAACAAAGACTGCTGTCTAAGTCACCTCTGAGGTGCAAGGACACAGCTAAAGTGCCCAACACACTGGCACATGTGGAAGTGTGAATGACAGCTGGGCACACCCACAGCCCCGAACAGGCAGGTTAATAAAGGCCTTCGCTGCATTCCTCCACTCCATGGTGCTCTGGGCATGGGCACCGGCTGGTAATTATTACGCCCATAAGGTGAGCTGAGATTATAGTTTATCTACATCTAATAACCACCTATTAGCCACGTTTTTTTTTTTGCTCTATTTCTTGGTCTTTTCTCGAAAAAGCAGTATGGGCTGCCTGAGACGCCCCCTGGAAAGCCTTCAGGCAGGAAGGAGATGAGGAGAGAAGCCAGTGGAGAGCTGGAGGGAGGAAGGGGATCCTGCAGACCTCCTTCAGGTCACGGTTGCGCCAAGGAAGACCATAGGAAGGCATCCTGAACTTTGCCGCCCACCCCCTCCCTCCCCTCCACCCACCCACAATGCATAATTAAAACTCTGAAGAGTAACAGACAGTACATTCAAGGAAGTCCAAAAGGGACCTGATTTTGTCCCAAGAAGTCCATTATATAAGAATCAAGTCTGGCTTTCTCTCCAGTGTCCTCTTTCAAAATGTCTCATCCACTTTATATCAGGGTGGTTTTATCGCCCAGATCCATTGGAGAAATCCTCTAGGTTTTGCTTTTTCTTCAACATTTAATGATAGGCATTATTCTAGAAACTCAACAGAGAGAGCAAGCTGATTCCCAGCATATTCTAGGCAAGGAAGCCCAGTACCGTAATGCAGTGACTGTCGCCAAAGCATCATAAGGAAACGGGGGCAATAAGTCATCTGCTTCAGAAATCAAGCAGCTCCTGTTTGCTAGTGTTTTTTGTTTGTTTGTTTGTTTTAGATCTAGAAATCACCTCTGTGTGTATACTGGGGATAGAATTCAGGTCTTATACATTCATGCAAGGCTTTACCATTGAGCCAGTAATCACTTGACTCCAGTAAATCCCTTTTTTATGGCTACACCATGATTTACAAAATTACGCATAATAGAGTTGCTTCAGGCATTCAATGCCCGAGCAACAAACCTACCACCAGTGTGACCTTCCCTCCATTAATGTCCCCAGTTTCCTGCCCCCTACCCCCCTAAATCTGCCCCCTTTAGAAAGCACAGACAAATTTTCTTTATACTACTTCTCACAATAAAATGGAATTTTTTTTAAAAAAAAAGATCAATAAAAGTCAATTTGTGATCATTGTTATATCTCACAATACTGTTACTAAAATCATTGTCTGAGGATTTACAGAGTTGGTTGGTGCTCACTGCGTCTTCTGTGTTACTGTTTTCTCTTACTGAGCGGGTGGTCGACTCCACAGCGTTCCCATCAAATTTGCTGTGCTTCTAGTGGGCAGTCAGGACTATGAAGTATGGAGGTGCCACTCCAGAAGCTGCATGGTCCAGGAGGTGTGGAGCTAGAAGAGCTTGGTGGTATGGCAGCTTGATGGGGCTCCCCTGTGGAGCTGGACTGTTTCTATGCTAGAGGATGCCCAGTGTGTGTGTGTGTGTGTGTGTGTGTGTGTGTGTGTGTGTGTGTGTGTGTGTGTGTGTGTGTGTGTGGCTTGCTGGGCCTTCCAGCAGGGTGGGGGAATCTTCCTGCCCCCATTCCAAGAAGGTGCTGGAGTTTTCAGCCCATACACTGGTCTGCCTGAGATGAGTCAGCAGTCTGGAATTCTTTGGGGCACTAGTTTTTAATGGAAAATAGTCTCAGGTGACTGGGCTTTTCCACTCCCAATGTCAGAAAACATGCTTTTTTTTTAAAGAAAGAGAGAAAGTGATTGAGTCTCAGGCAGCTCAGCCACCTGTGAGGGAGAACTGTCGGAACAATCCCCCGGCCACCAAAGGAATATCAAGGTAACAAGGCTGAGAACATCTCTTCCCTTCAAAAGCCTCTCCTCCGGCTGAGCTCCGAGGCAGTGCTGTGCAGCCCGCTGCAGCCGTCAGGATACAGCCCTGGGCTGGCACTCATCCTTTGAATTGACCTGCAATGAAGAGTTCTTACAGCCCTGGCAATATTCTCTGGAATACCAGTGGGTGTGAATAATAATTAAAGGGCCCTTTGGACAATATCCTTCTGTCTGAGGAATCATAGACTCAAATAATCTAATTGGTAAAACCTCTTCACTCTCTTACTGTCAGAGTTCCATTTTCTTTTGCATATATTTCCACCACTCAACTAATGATGGATTGAGGGAATTAATGCATGGTCGACTGAATCTCACAGAGGTACTTGCACACGATTTAGGATCCCTGGCATCTTTTTTTTTTCTTTCCAACACCTTATAAGGCAACGTGTCCTCGGAATATATGTATAAGACCCACTGATATTAAAAAACAAACTAATAAACAAAATGTCACGTTAAAGCCAGAGTGAACAGCTAACATGTATTCTAATCATTTCAAAAATTAGTGCAACGGGACTGGCATCAGGTTAAGATCACCAAACTGCCCTCACTTGCTGTCTCTCCCCACAAGGGTGAAGCTAAAACAGATGACTTGGAGCCACAGAACAAGGTGAATAGCAGCAGTATGACATCACTCGAGTTAATTATGTAAACCAGAATAAATATATGGATTGAGGAGAAGCATCTGTGTATCTCATGAGGTCTATGGGTCCTAGGAGAAAGGTTCCTATCAGTGACAAGACAAAACAAAATTTCTAAGTCAACCGTCCAAACGCACCTGAGTCTTTTAAACTGAAGTTGGCATTGAAAGTTCATATTAACGTGAGCAAAGTCTGCCTATTTAGAGTCTGAAGTGTGATGGTAACATGCTTGGCCTCATCATGATCAGGGACAAACCTACCTTGACCATACATGGACATGTGACCTGGGCAGACGCCTCACCTCTCCAAGTCCTAATTATAACAGTGATTATTGTCATATGGTCTCTGTTGCCCAGGATTTTTGTGATGATTAAATGAGCTAGTCCATGCAAATCAGCACATTGTCATCTGAGAGGTAAATGATGAACATATGTGAACCCTCATCATTAGGGCCAAGAATACATTCTTTGTGAATTGAAACTATGATAGCCCAAACTCTGAAACAAACAGGATGTTCTTAAGTGCTCCAAAGGAAGTAGAAAAAAAAAATCCACTGGTCAGTTAAGGGAAGAGAACAAAGTGGAGCAAGTGTTTACTTCTCTGAAATCTTAACAGGCTTTTGAAATCTCCTGTCAGTGCAAAATTCCTCAAAGACAGTTTGGAAATGATGAGCTAAACAAATGCCACATCAGCATTTTCGAGGAGTTTTGAGGGGTAGACTTTTGTAAAGCACCTTGGCACACAGCTGAAACAGAAACAGAGATGCCCAAGGTGGTCCTAAGATCACCTACAAATTCTAAAAGAAATGTAGTCACGTGCCAGGTTCTGCTTAGAGGAAGAGACACACTCCACCAGAAGCTCTGGGAGGTGGTGGTGGAAATATCCTCAGAGACTGTCCAAGGTATCCAGTGAGGATGGCATGGAGAACACTGACATTTGCTTCCATGTCTCTAGGGAAACATGATTTTAAAAGGAATAGTAGCACTGTAGCACTGGGCTCCCGCTGTTCATTGATTTGCTCGAGTGTGCACCAGTAACGTCTCCATTGTGAGACTTGTTACTGTTTTTGGATATAGAATACGCCACGGGTAGCTTGCCAGGCTCTGCCGTGCGGGCAGGATACTCTCTCGGTAGCTTGCCAGGCTCTCCGAGGGAGATGGAGGAATCAAACCCAGGTCGGACGTGTGCAAGACAAACGCCCTACCCGTGGTGCTATCACTCCAGTCCAAAAGGAATAGTAGCCAGGATTTTTTTTTTAATTTATTTTCTATTAGGCTGAGGTAGCCACATCTGTAGTGTCCAGGGGCTATTCCTGGCTCTGTGCACAAAGCGCTATGCAGTGTGGGGGAGTATACCCAGGCCTTCTGCACAAACAGCATGCACTCAGCCCACTGGGCTCTCTCTATAGCTCTCTTCCAGCTTTTGCACAACATGATTGACAGATTTTATATAAAATATACAATTAAATATTCACACTATGAATGAACACAATGAGTTCATGAACTTACCTCACATACTTTTTGTTGTTCCCATGAGAACACGTTAGACTTTTAACACATTTTGATTTAAAATAAAATAAAAACAACTATGGACTTTCCAATATGGTTCTAAAGCTAAGCCCTGCTTCTAAAAACAAAATAAAAAATAAAAAACCAAGAATTTTCTTGCTCTTATTGCTCACTCCAACACTCAGGCAACTTCCGACAACACCCAGAAAGGGAAATTCCAATGTCTCAGCCTTTGATGCCGTGATCGAGCCTCTTCTTCCTTGCCTTAACTGACTTCCATTGTCCTGTGTGGAGAACCTGGAACATTCCCTAGCCTCCGAACGGGCAAAAGGAAAGCAGTTTTGGCTCCCAGACCGCCTGCTTCATTTCTCAGGAACATACTTGCTCACCAAACAACCAAAATCAACTTTGTGAATCTCAGCATGAGACCGGGAGGCATAGTAAAGCCCACCTGGAAGCTCTCAGAGCATCTGGACCACCCAAAGCCACCGCCTTAGCCGCAGGCTCACTGCTCGAGGCTGGGAAGGCCATGCCAATAACAGCTTTATTACATTAATTAGAAGGCAGGACGACTGTTTCTCAGGGGCCGATCTCATTGACTGGGTTTAGGATCAGCCTCTCTGTTCAATAAAACTGCATCGAGCATAAGTGGCACCATGCCGTCCCATAAATGGATATCAAGCCACCTCCATTTCTTTGAAAAGTAGATTGGAAATTATTTTTTTCCTTCTTTTTTTTTTAAATGGAATCACCATGGATTGGAAATTTAAAAGAAAGGGATGTGTGAAGGGATGTGCTTCCTATTGAGTATTCCTGGCGCCTTCTCGGTGACAACCCCTGACGGCCCGAGACAGTGTTGTGCAAGTGTGTCCCTTACACGTCACATATCTAAGACATTTGCTCAACCCTCAAGGTTTCCGTGTGAAGAAGGGAAATGCCAAGGAGCAGAAAAGGTGACACCCCGACTTTTGCCAGATGAAGCCGATAAGAGTCTGAGATGCCTTTTCTTCACAAAGAAACCATCTTCCTAGGGAAGAAGCCAGGCTGCCGATTAAGACATTTCTCGGGCATTTGCTAACCTACTTAGAGGCATCATTGCTCCCTTGGGCCTTGGGACTCCTCCACCTTCCTGAACGGAGTAGCTGAATAGGTAAATGGGTTATATCAGGCCAGGAAATCAATGTGTATACTGTGTTCTCAGCCACAGATGAGCATGTCGAAGCCATTTTATTATAGCTCTAGGAGCTGTATTGATCCAGCTGTAACTACTCAGAGGTGGCCGGCAATCCAATGAGGACGCATCCTTCTGTCCATCCAGCCTCCTCCTCTGCCCTCCCCCTTCCCCCGCCCTGTAGTGCTTTGAGAGTAAGTGTTTGCAGATTGGATTAATTTAATGTGGGCCTAATCAAAACTGACTGCCCTGGAACTTAAATGCTATTAATTACTAAGAGAATCCAGAACTAATCCTCTAACACGGGCAGGCCGCAAGGAGTAGCCTCTGTTCCGGGAGAGGGGGCACTCTGACGGAAACGCTATTTGTCATTCTTTCCAGATGCTTCTGCTGCCTTCTTCTGCCCTCCTACCACCACCATTCATTCGGCCACTGAAAAGAAGCCTTCCAGCCTTCTAGAAAGAACTTGCTGCTTTGGTTCCTCTGCCATGTGGTGCAAATGATGTGTGCGGGCTGCCCAGAACCACAGCCTCTAAGGCCTGACTGCCTGACTGTTCACTGCTCTCTCCCCAGTCTCTGGTCAAAGGTCCTTGGTGTCCCACGGTCAGTCCAGTTAGTGGGATGGATGACTCCTGTGCCCCAGAGCCGCTCAATGCCAAGGGTTATACCTTAGCAACCTAAGGACAACCCCATCCCCTACTGCCATTCCTGGCATATGGTGGGCATCCGTAGGTATTTCCTGAATTGAATGTAGGGGAGAGGGGGCATGGGGAGACAATGGCTCTGTTTTTGCAAAATCTTCTGCTATATTGACACCTCCCTAGACATAGGAAACAGCAAGGAGATAGCATCTTCTTGGGCTCAATCAAATCACCCCACCTCTTTCCTTTCCCTTGGAATGACATAAACATGTCCTCAGAACCAGAGTCTAATACCTATTTTGCTTATGAGATAAAGGCCACCACTGGAAAAACACGAGAAGTGGCTCTGCCTCCAAATTTATTCCCCCACTTTGCAAAAGAGCGATTGTGTTGCACCAAAATGCACATAGCTCAGCAGAGAGCTAGAGTGAATCAAGAGGAATGCTACTCAAACCCAAGCTGCGTGCTTTCCCCTGGCAAGGCCAGAAGCTTTTCATAAAATTCAGTGCATCTCGGGCCTGAAGCAATAGTACAGCGGGTAGGGCATTTGCCTGGCACGTGGCCAACCCAGGTTCGATTCCCAGCATCCCATATGGTCCTCTGAGCACTGCCAGGGGTGATTCCTGAGTGCAGAGCCAGAAGTAAACCCTGTGCATTGCCAGGTGTGACTCAAAAAGTAAAAAAAAAAAAAAAAAAAAATCAGTTCATCTCTATCTGGCCACCAGTGCATGCAATGTGTCCCGAACAGCTCTCTATCAGCAATCCAGCTTCCCACAGGATCACTGTGTGAATTGTCACTCCTTTCCAATGGAACCCCCAAGGCTAATCAGCTAACCCAAGAGCCAGGGCTTCAGATGAGAGTGTCTTCACAAGGTATGACCCGTTGAGTGCTCATATCCCACTCGGGGACTTGCAGCAATTAGCACAGGGTTCACAGAGCACCAATACCTAGTGGCAGAAAGGCCAAGGAAATGGCAAAAGCCAAAAGGTTGTAGTTCAGGATGGAGTAGTGAGTGAGACCCATGGCAAGTTAGGGCACACCTGCCCCTCAGAAGAGCTGCTCTTCTTTACTTCTTGTTCTCTGTCTGCAGAGGAACATACGCAAATCCAAACCAACCCTCCTGCCAAGCTGGAGTGATAGCACAGCAGGTAGAGCGTTCACCTTGCATGTGGCCCACCTGGGTTCGGTTGGATTCCCAGCATCCCATATGGTCCCCTGAGAACCACCAGGAGTGATTCCTGAGTGCAAAGCCAGGAGTAACCCCTGTGCATCGCCAGTTGTGACCTAAAAAGCCAATAAACAAACAAACAAGCAAGCAAACAAACAAACCTCCTGCCATGTGCCATCACCCATAGGGGAAAACCTCAGTTGAGGTCTGGGATTTCACAAATAGCATGTGACCAATGTCAACTCCTGGTTTTAATCATGTACTGTCGTTTTATAAGATAAGCCCTTTGGAGGAAGCAAAGGGAAGAATACACAGAGATTCTTGGTGCTGTTTCAACTGCATTTTGTGATTATTAATTTATTTCAAGATCACTGTATCACTGTCATCCCGTTGCTCATCAATTTGCTCAAGTGGGCACCAGTAATGTCTCCGTTATGAGACATTTTTGTTGTGACTGTTTTTGGCATATCGAATATGCCAAGGGTAGCTTGCCAGACTCTGCCATGCCTGAGCAGGATACTCTCGGTAGCTTGCTGGGCTCTCTGAGAGGGGCAGAGAAATCAAACCTGGGTCAGCCACATACAAGGCAAATGCCCTACCCACTGTGCAAGATATTCCAATATTCCAATATTTCAAGATAGCAGCATTAAATGGCCACCACGTACCAGCCCAGCCCCGCACCATGAGCCACAGCCTCACATCTTTAAGCATGTTGATACCCCTGTGAAGGCTACATAAACTAGTCTCAGACCTGCCACCCCAGGTCACAGAGGTCTGTGATCTGATCTGTGAACACCATTCCTCAACAGCCTGTTGACCCCCAATGGAGCTGATCCCCTGGGACAGACTTTTAGAGTGAGATTGCTGAAGTCCTGCCCATGAAACCTTCGCCATGTTTCTGAAATCAAATCACCCCACTGCAGCACCACACCACACCTACTAATTCATATGCATTTTGCACAAATATTTCTTGTTTGATGAATAGAGCACCAGCCTTACAATTCAGCCACAGTGTGGTAAATTACACTGGCCAGATTAACTGTATAAAGAACACGTCTCCAAACAATGATTTCACTTCAAGCTAAGGAGGAACAAGTGCCCTTTCTTTCATTTCTAAATTACATTTTCAATCATAAATATTGAAAATTATGTTTCTGATCACTGCTGTCACCCAGTGAGTAGTGGCACATGCGCCCCACAGACACATGGGCTTTCACAAAAGGAAAACAAGGGCCATTAGAACACCCAGACCACTTTGAGTTTTTAAAGGGCCTGTTCCCCCAACCCACAGATTATAAAAAGATGGCACCCTTTGGAGCGCACCAGGCAGAGACGTAGTCCTGCTTGCACATTGGTCATTAAGCATGGGAAATTATTGCTCCAGGTGCATTTTACCACCTCTTATATATGAGTCGTGTCAAGTGCTTCGCAGGTAGGCATGGTCGAGCCATGACTCCACAGAGATTGCAGGCAAACAGCTTACCTTCTGCCTGTTGGCCCCCTAAAGGATGTAAGCTATAAGCAAAGGAATTTTTTAATGTTAACAAGCTTGTTTTACTGTCGAATAATCGCAACAGCCCTAAGGATCAGAGAGAGTCTCAAAATGAAGGAGACGTTCTGATTGTTGACTAGGAGACCAGCAGGGAAGCGTCAAAGCTGAAGCTTGATTCTGACTTAGGGAAGGAAGGTGGGAGGTGCTTCAGCGAGAAATGCAGAACTGGGAAAGAGAGTTGGCTTGAGAAGTCTTCATGGGGCCAGGGAGTTTGCTTTTGTTGCAGAAAATTAGACATTTCATGAAACTGGCCTCAATCAACACTAGCAATCTGGTCCATCTCATCCCCAAAGACCCCTTTGGTAGGTGGGCATGATGAGTGGGATACACATACAGAGGTGTGCCGCTAGATCCCAGAAATTCCACATTATAAACCAAAAGCAAGTCACCCCTAAAGTGTAATAATAAGTTATATTAAAATAGTAGCACTGTAGCACTGTCGTCCCGTTGTTCATCGATTTGCTCGAGTGGGCACCAGTAACGTCTCCATTGTGAGACTTGTTGTTACTGTTTTTGGCATATCGAATACGCCATGAGTAGCTTTCCAGGCTTTGCCGTGCAGGCAGGATACTCTCAGTAGCTTCCAGGCTCTCCGAGAAGGATGGAAGAATCGAATCCAGGTAGGCCGCATGCAAGGCAAATGCCCTATCTGCTGTGCTATAGTAATAATAATAATTTTATCCCTCAAGACATGTACTCAGGATGCTTCCAGGTATAGCTAACACCATGTTGAACTTTTTTTTTTGCACCCCATGAAGTATGCAGATAGCCATCAATAGGTATCACTCTCTCCACACCGCTTACACACACGAAGGAAGCTCTGGAAGTTCTGGCTTTGCTTACATTCAATGGACCGTGGCAGACAAAGGCCAAGGCAAAGTTGTGCAAAGTTATGGGCTGCTTCACATAATAAAGATGTGGAGATAAGGAAATTGAACTGTCCCACGTAATTTTGCAAATTCAAAATCTGCAGGGTGGGCCAGTCCCCTGGGACTAGCCAATGTTGTGGTTCAACTTCAGAGACTATCTGCTGGCAGAATTTCCTCTCCTATTGCTTGGGAGAGGTCTGTCCTGATTGATGGACTGGAGGAAACTCAGCCACATTATGGGCATGACTTCACACCCATTGCTGCTCTCCTTTAAGTCTACCCATGTAAACGTTGATCTCATCCTAAAGTCACCCACACAGAAGCATCCAAATGTCTGGGCACCATGATCCAACTAAATAAATGGAGCCATAAAATTAATCATTGAAGTCAGAAGCAAAGGGACATATATGGAAGACTGCATTCATTTGTGGTATACAAAGAATAATATCCATGGCCAGGGGAACAGGGGTTAGAAAGATTGGTCAATGGTTGGAATCAACCACAAGGGCAGGGGGTTGAGGGTAGGTAAGATAGAGAAGAGACCGCTATGACAATAACAACTGGGAATCATCACACTGAACAATATCTGAGGATCAAAATTAGGTGAGGTATATTCTTGATAACAGCTTTTTTTAATTTAAAACATTTTTCCTTTCTTTCTTTTTTTTAAACATTTTTTAAATTTTATTGAATCACTGTGCGATAGTTACAAGCTTTCATGTTTGGGTTACAATCTCACAATGATCAAACACCCATCCCTCCACCTGTGCACATTCCCCACGGGGTTTCAATATCAAAATTGCAAACCACAAAGCCCAAAAGGAGAGAGAGAGAAAGAGAGAGAGAGAGAAAGAGAGGAAAAAGCACCTATCAAAAAGACATGCAGGCAGGAGGCAGGGGGTGGGGTTGGGGATGATGAGACAGAACCTGGGGACACTGGTGCTGGGAAATAAACACTGGAGGAGGGATGGTGTTGGAATATTGTATGACTGAAATCCAATATGAACAGCTTTGTAATTCTCTAAAAAATTTAAAACTTTTTTTAAAATAAGGAAAAAAATAGTCATTAAAAAAATAAATAAATAGATGAATAAATAATTAGTATTCCCCCCTCTCCACTCTGCCCAATCAGTGTGTCCTGGGGTCACTACTAGAAAACTTCCACTCCCATTTTGTGAACATGTCAGCTTCCGGAAGAACACAACTTGAAAACAGTAATATTTAGCAAGCTATGGCTTATATCAATGTTTTTCAACCTTTTTCCAACCAAGGCCCTATCCAACCCCGTCCTCTATCCTGTGCCCTCTCGTCCCACTGGTTGGCCCCTCATCTCACACAGCGGTTCCCCATTTATGGAATTTTCACCTGTGACCCACTTGAGATATCCTGGAAGCGCCATAGGCGTCCTTCTGGCCCCCAGATGAGAAATACTGAGTTAGACCCTAAGTGCAAGTTCTGCATTCTCTGTCCTCTTTCAAAAGTCAGCAGCCCGAGGAGGGGCCAGGCCTCAAGCTGAAGACACACCCAGTCCATAGATTCTGGAGTTTGATTCCTGGGAGGCGTGTAAACACAGATGGTCTCCTAATGGAGCTTTTAGAAACCCCACAGTGTTCCTGCAGAGGTGGCCAATACAGGGACCTTGCTGTCCAGGAGGTCTCTGTAGCCTGCATGGACCCCCACCCCTCAAAAGCGGCCACCTTGTTAGAGGGTCAAGATCCTTCTCCGAAATGCATCCCAGGACCCAAGCAGCAGTGATCCATTTTCAAACACCTTTCTCTGAGAGCTTAGAATATCTTCACCAAAGAAAATACAATTTTTTTTGACATTCCTAAAAATACACCATCATATCCTATGTGGCAGGATGAGACCGAGTGACTCATTGAAGTCATAATCACTGCAAATTACAGTATTGTTGTCTTTGAAAGAGAATTGCCAGAGGACTCTCTTTCCCTGTCTCCAGCACCCTAGGCAGTCAACGGCAACATCACGAGACCCGAATCATCTGAAGTCGAAGATCATCTCTTCCTCTTTGTATCTCATTAGCAGAGATCAGGTTAATAAAAAGTTTCAAAGTTGACTGCCTGCCCCTGAGATTTATGGAGCCCTCCTCTGAGGGGCTGAAGTGGCAATGGCAGCTGGCACTCGTGTCTCTCCAGCGTGGACTCTGTCATCTCCCTCTGTGGTCCCCCATGCCTGCCAATTAAGGACCTCCTAGATGACATACCACTGCCGAAGTTATGCACACATAAATCACTGTAATAAGAGAAGATTGTTATGTTAACCTCCATCATGCAACCCTTTTCCTTTTGCGAGAAATATGAAGAACATCCATCCTGCGCCCCGAGGTTGCCCTTCCCCGTGGTCCCGTGGCTGGGGCCTCAGCTCCAGCAGGCATTACTCACCTCCAGCACCCGGCCATCGGGCCATAAACCAGGCAGCACTGCATCAGAGACAGGAGGCCGGAATAAATGGGGAGCTGCTGCTCTCCCTAGGAACATTTTTCCACATTTAATCAAGCAAAACCAGAGACACTATGGAACACGCAGTCTCAAAGGTCAGCCCTTAAGGAGGCTGGTTATAGAAGAAGGGGGTGAGTGGTGGGGGGTCAGGGGGCATCTTTCTACACCTGTGGGAGCAGCCTCCAGTGTGGCTGGAGTCTCCATCAGCTGGAGGACTGGCGGGGGGGGGGGGGGGGCGCTGCATTGGTGAATTCTCCTGAGATGTGAATCTTCATCTCAGTGCATTCTCCAGACTCCCCTGTGCTCCTCAGTGCATCCCAAGAATGTCCCAAGTACATCCTTGGGATATCTCTGTCAGCAGGCCACTATAGCAATCAGGGATCTGAACCCCAAGTGGCTACCCATGGGTTGTCCCTCCCCTCAACTGACCAGCCCAGGGGCTGGGCTCCAAATCCATCCCCACTGAATCAGCTGGAAACAAAACCGAAGAAATAATACTTAAGCATTCAGCAAACATCAAAGGTGCATTCATTACTCATACCTACATGTTCATTAAAAGCTAATGCCAACAGACTGATTTGAAACTTTAAGAGTTTAAGCATGAGTTAGACAGCTTCTCTCTGAATGTGAGGATCCACCCCCACTCATTAGTTGATCTCAGATGCAGCCCTTCATCCAGAAGGGGACTCACTGTGGATACCAGAGTCTGCCACCAGCCGTGGTCAGAAGTCGTCATCCGAGAGGCCACAAGGAGTTGTTCCTTGAGTGCATCCACTTTATGTGGAGTCAGTCCATGGCTAAAAAAAAAAATAATGTCCTTGGTATTCCCTCTCAAAAGATGGTACTCTAAAGGAATTAAATTTTCCTACAATTGAAATAAAATTGTGTGTGTGTTAGGGGTACGTCAGGAAGGAATAGAACACAATTTCCCCAATTACTAATTTCAAAGTCAGAATGAAATTTCACTCAGGTTCCCTCCGGGGCAATCCTCCTACTTGGTAGCATCTTCCAAATAACCAGTTCTATGTGACTCTTTGCACCTGGACATGCTGTTTTCTTATTCCCTTATTCCTTGCCCTTTTTCCCCTTCCAGATGAAAATCAATGTGATAACTTCCTTTTTATTCTGGGGTGACCAACCTATCTGAATTGCCTGACATGAGGCAGGGTTGGGGTGCTGGAGGGGGGGAGGTGGAACCTGAATCCTTTCAGGGTTAACGTGAGACCACTTCCAGGTAAAGGCAGAGTTGGCATCTCTGATAAGTCACCATGTAAGCGCTCCCCCCCACCCCAGGTAAAGTGGCTGAAATCGGGCAAGGTCAATAGCCGCATAATCCTGTCGTGGCAGATCCACAGGAAGGGAGGCTCTGTCGGGTGTCCAGGAAGAGGAGAGACCCTTCTCAGGGCAGCGGAGGAGAAATCCTCCTGACTCTCGAGGGGAAAGACCAGCACGGCAGAGCTGCATTCAGAGCACGGCGTGGCGAGGCCTGAGAGGGAACGGACGGACAGGGACAGAGTCTATCTGCACAGGTCGGCTGGTGGCCCCACTCCAGCCATTCATACCACGGTCATCACGGTCACCAGCAGCAAAATGAGTCCCTAGCAGGGAGTGATGTCTCTCCCTGGCAGCTGTGACCAGAGACTGGCCGTCTCGGTCCTTTCACTTTTCATTAAAACACACAACGGTCGAGACTGGAGAACCTCACCTGCAGCCAACTCTGGTTTAAGTCCCCCAGCACGGTCCCGCCATCCCCCACCGCAGCACAGCCAGAGTCACTCCTGAACACAGAGTCAGAACAGCTCCTGAGCACTCGCAGGCACGGTCCCAAGCTCCATCTCCCTCCTGGAACTGAAATAAGAACAATTCAAGTATCTTTTTTTTTTTTTTGACAGCTCTTCTTGCCGTGTTTTCAACCCCAGGAGCACCCACATACTGATCCAAAAGACTCAGAGCACAGAAGGAAAAGTGGGTCTGGAGTGGGACACAGCCTCGCTCCCCAGAGTCTGGCCTTCCAGGGGGTGGGGATGTCCCAGAGGACTTGAGGCCTGAGAGCTGGACCAAGACCCCCTGGGCTAACTCACTTTGGTATTGTCTTTCAGTGTTAAACTGCACTAGTAGGTGTCTGAGCACTCGCTCTAATCTCAGTTCTCACATAGACATTTCACAAGGGCTGGGTTCAAAGCTGGAGAACGGCAAGTGATTGGTGATTGCTAAGGGGGAAACTAAAGGAGAAAGTACTCATAGCTGGGTGCTTACTATGCCCCAGGGATTTTGCTCATATAGGACTGGAGCAATAGCACATCGGGTAGAGCATTTGTCTTGCACGAGGCAGACCTGGGTTCAATTCCTCCACCCCTCTCAGGGAGCCTGGCAAGCTACTGAGAGTATCCCGCCTGCACAGCAGAGCCTGGCAAGCTATCCGTGGTGTATTCGATACGCCAAAAACAGTAACAACAAGTCTCACAATGGGGACGTTACTGGTGCCCGCTCAAGCAAATCGATGAACCATGGGATGACAGTGCTACAGTGCTTGATCCTAAGATATGTGGGTCTGGTTTTGTATTGTCGGCCCTGATACAGCATCTCTGTCATATTCACAAGAGCCCATCGTGCCTTGCCTACCTTGTCCTCCAGGGACCTATGGAGGGACAGCTCTTCTGTCTGCAGGGAATACATCCCCAAGGCCACCCTAGAGCCCCATCCCCACGCTCCCTCCAATGAAAGCTGCAGAGACAAGGATGCCACCGGCCCAGTCAGGGGTACCATCAGGTGCCCTTGGGAGTGGAGGGCACTGCAGGGCCCGACTGTCCTGACCAGCAGTTCTGCCTTCACACTGCGCCTGGGCTTATAGAACCCGCATTCAGGGAGACTCACGAGGGGCAGGCTGAGCACCCACAGAACGCCCAACCCATGTAAAAGCAAAGCCACTGAGGAGGCAGTGGGGGAGAGGGCATGGCCAGACCCGGGTCCCTCTCTGCACCAGGTGCCATGGCTGCTGCCCCCCACCCCCGAGTGGGGCCCAAAGAGGCATTCTCAACTCTGTCCCAACTCTGCCTGTCTCAACTCTGTCCCAACTCTGCCATCCTCCCTCCCAGGGACCACACCGCCGGTGCCTCCTGCCACTTCCGGCTACTACTCTGCACTTTGAGCTCTGTGGGTCCCATCGTGTAAAGATCTCTCAACGCAGAACCCCTTCGGAAGCACTTCCACACACCCTGTTTGTGAGTCACTTTGATCTCATTCGTCACCCACAAGAAATCTCAGCCGAGTACTAAGTGTCCTTTCAGAAGGCATGTGGAGGCCATCAAAGTAACCCCACGTCCCGTTTCCCACGGTTCGGGCGGTTGGTGCCAGGGGCTCTGAAACGTAATTAAATGAAGACTGTCTATTGAACCCTTGTCAAAATGCCCTGCCACCCCCCTGCAGGAGACGCGCGTTAGTCTATTTCCCTGTCCATGCCAAAGTTTCCAAGAGACCCTTCACTTTATAAATCAACTCACAGCTTAGAACATCCTGGCAGCCCCTTCAAGGACCCGATGGGATGACAGGGAAGAGAGGATAACCATCGTAGCTTGACTGGATACAGGTGTTTGCGCTTATAGACGAACCGCGAACGCCTGCGTGTCTGACAGGCGTTGATGCTATCAGTGAATCGCAGCTATTATTGGCTCCGGTCGCCAAGGGCTGGGGGCCTTTCCCTTAGCAACATCTCGGAGGCTGATAACATTTGGCTGAACTTTTCAGATCTTAACCTCCCTTCTGACTTTCTGCAGTCAAACCCGCCTAAACTGATCAGAAGAGGAGACACGCAGTGGGAAGACAAGTAAAATATTATTGACTGGACCGTTTCATGTCTATTAGGAAGAAAGAGCAAAGAGGGAAGGGAGAGCCTTGCAGCTTGACAGGCTTCAAGATAATCAGAGGGGGGGGATCGGGGCTGTGCAGGAACCGTCAGTGAAGCTGGAACATGGGCTCACCGAGGTCGTTCGGTGCAAGGAACAGGCAGGGCACTGGGCAAATAAGGGTGAGCTTGCTCTGCTCTCCTCAGGACCCCTGCTCCGCTTCAGTGGCCTGGGGCCTCCCAGAGAGTGCGGGGTGGGGAGCCAAATCAGCAAGAGAGTGTGCGGGAGGGAGAGCCTGGCCCTGTCACATGCCAAAGCTGGTGGCTTTCAGTTGCGGGGCGTATGCTGGTCCTTCAGGGTGGGCGGAGCTGACCCTAGAGACCCAGGGTACACTGCCCTCCCTGGACTCGGATTGTCTACTTGGTTTCTCTTTCCTGCGGCCAGTCTGCAGGTGTAGGATTGTCCTTCCTGCCTCCCTCCATCCAGCTCATGCTTCTGACATCTGGGCATGTAGCATATGACATCGCTGACATGTGTGTGTGTGCATGCGTGTGTGTGTGCATGTTGTGCATGTGCATATCTGTGTGTTGAGGGCTGGTGACTTGGTTGGTTGTTTGCTTGCTCTGAATAACCCCGGGGTCAGTCTCAGAGGACTTCTAGGACTCTGCGGCTGAGGCATCTGATTGACAGAAGACAGCTCCCAAACAACGGTCCGCAACATTCAGCCATAACAGGCCACGAGACCAAGCCGGCCATTCCAGGTCTTGGACAGGACTGTGAAAAGCCGAGAGGAGGACTTCACCCTCGTCCTCTGACTCCCCCACCCGCCACCTTTATTGCTCGGGTCTTGGTAGTCATGCACAGGCAGATAACTGCTCAATAAAACCTCAGAGAAATCTCCAGCCTACCCCACCCTGCCCTGGCCTTGTGCAGCTAATTCCCCCTGGGGGGACGGGGCAGAGGCTCGCCAGCCGCCCCCCACGGGTCCCCACTGTAGTTTCCCAGTGGCCTTGTGGTGGGCAGACAATCAGAGCAGGGTCGTCTGCCTGGAACAGTCCCATCCTTGGGTAAGGAAACACCCTTGAGCTTTGTTGCCCGGAGCTGCCCTCACGGGGGGAGGAACCAGTGGGCTGACATCAGGACCCAAAGACAGCAGGAGAGAACGGAAAGAATTAAAATGTCCATTTTCTAACCCCCGCCCCCCACATTTAGGGAAACAGGCCCAAGGCCTTGTAGGAATGAACACTTAAATTTTAAACAGAGATAGTTAATTTCTCATGGCCCTTCATCCCGACCCACTGCACACTCAGACATATGCCCTGACACGCACATCCCCCCTGGATCAGGACCCCCCACCTCCTGCCCAGGAAAACCCACCACGACACCAAAGCCTGCTTGGAGGCACCACTAGAAGACCTCCCTGACTGGGCCTTGGCATTACATCTGGGCCAAAGCAAGCGCCCATCTCTAAAACAACCCAAGACGACCTGCATCTGTCCTCACACCCTCCCCTGCACCCAGACCCCTGCCCTCATTCCCAGAGTCCCCAGAAGCCTGGCTCTGTGACATGAGGACCGTGCTGACACTGCCTGCCACCCCGTTGGAGGCATTTCAAACACCAGGCCCTCCCTTTTCACTGGCCTGTGGCTCGTTGGACCCAGCCCCCATCACTTCACTGTCCACTTTGCATGCCCTGATCATTATACTTCCATGGATCTGTCCATGTGACTGCCACTGCAGCCTAGAGAGGCTGATGGGAGGGGTGTTGTCACTGTGCTCAAACTCACTCCAAAGAGTCGGGATCTCAGCATGGGGTGACTCCCTGACGCCCCCTCCCCAGGCAGGCCGGGCCCTGCCTCCTAGTCCTCTCCTTTCCCCTTCTCCCGCTGAAGCTCCGGCCCGTGGCCCCCAGACGCTGAACATGAGTCCCGCTCTCCCCTCTGCCTCGGGCTCTTTGTAGGGCTTCCCTCTCTATTCCACTCAGCCACACTGACCCCAGGGACACAACCGCGCCCTGGCCCCATCTTCTCCCAACCGTCAAGCTCCGTAGCCGTGCCCCACTCTCCTCCTGGAAGCCACGTGACTCCTCTGACGGGTGCAGCCCCTGCCTTGCCTGTCATCCCCCACAGAGCAGCCTCTCTCCCCCGCTACTCCCGCCTCTCCCGCACACTTCCGCTATTAACCCAACAAGCCACGTGGTCCAGCTTCCCCTCACGCACCTTCATTCCAGAGCTTCCCGGAACCTGACACTGCAGTCCTCCGACTGCTGCCGTCTGTGCCGGCTGTGCCTCCAGCGACCACCGCCTCCAGCTAGAAACTGTCCGCACCCTTGACCTCTGGTTGTCTTCCTGATTCCACCAGGGCTCGGTGCTGTCCGTCGCTTCCCCAGGTCCAAACTGCCCCTTTCCGTTGGGGTTCCCTAAGCTCCGAATGACAGCCCGGCATGCTGCCCTCCCGTGAGCCCACACACACTGCTATTTTTTGAGACGGCCACATCCAGCAGTGCTCAGGGCTCACTCCTCTCTGTGCTCAGGGATCACGCCTGACAGAGTTTAGGTGAGCATATGTAGTACAGGGGGGTTGAACCAGGGTCAGCTGCATGCAAGGCAAGCACCCTTGCCATGATACTCTCTCTCCAGTCCCAACACACACACACACACACACACACACACACACACACACACACACACACATACAGAGTTTAACTTGCCACCTGAAATGCCAACCTCTTCCCACAGATTTCGAGCTAGGTTCAAACTGTCTAGACAGCTCCAGCTGCCTCTCCAAAACAGACCAGGCTTCTGGGAAAGAACTGATGTTATAGCTTCGTTCTTTCAGATTGGAGAGTCTGGGTGAGAGCCTGGCTGCCTACAGTCATCTACCATGGGGATAAAAAGTGTAGCTAACACTTAGGGCTGTATTTCCAGGTCTGACCCCATTGTATTAATGGTTAGTCCCCCCCCCCCCCCAGCACCTCCGAGTTGTTTGGTTCCGATTCACCTCACTCCTGTGCTTTGGAGAAAGAATCTGAGTTGGCTATCCCGAGCTCCCCTGGTCTGGGCACCCAGACGGGCCACATCTCTCTGTCCTTTCTCTGAGCTGATCTCTTCCTGCACCCCTTCTGAGGCTAAGCCCTTGGCTTGGAGGGCGGAGTGTTGGTGCAGGTAGTGCCAGCCTCTGGCTGCTCTGGGACCAGTGTCCCCAGATGTGTCCCCAGAGCACATCTGAGTCGTGGGGTAGCTCTAGTGGCATGGGTGGAGCTTTATTCCCAACATTCCACTGGGAATCCGCTGCCCTTAATGAGCTAAGACACAGTCCTGGATGGGGACGTGGGATGGGGGGGAGAGGTGTCATGGGAAGAAGCTTGTTCCTAAAGTGAGTTTGGCATGACTCAGCTCTCAAAATCCGTGCCCCAGTTTCATCAGGCCACGAACATGGAGAGACCCCACAGATTCACATCTCTACCCCACCTCTGGGAGGTCCCCACTGACCTAAAAGCACAGAAGGGTGACAGGAAGAAGTCTGGCCCAGACAGCCTGCAGGGAGAGGTCCAGTTCCTAATGCTGGAGTGTGGAACTGATTCAAGGTTGGAAAGTGGGCACTGTTGGGGGGCAGGCGATAGGCCACGGGATAGAAGTGTGATGTATCTTCATGGCCCTCCCCTCTGGGGACCCTCTACTGTCCACCCACTCACAGGCTTCTCTGTGTCTTTGAGGCTTCTGGTCCGAGGTCCCCTCCTCTAAGAGGACTTCCTGCCACCCTCTCTCCAGGCACTCCAACTGAACAGGGTCTCGATTTGTGCTTCATCCTTTTAACCCCTGCAGAGGAGGGGTGAGGCCCTCTCCCCGGAATGGTGCTGAGAAGGCAGTGATCACCAGCCGGAATTGTATTATTTATTCCTGTGCTCTCTTACTTACTTAGGGCTCCCCTAGTCTCTGCAGCTAGCCAGAACTATAGTTGGTCTCTTGGGACATCGATGCATTCGCAAAGGAAGGAAGGAAAGAAAGTTTTGACCTTCTTTGCCACCGGGGACTAGAGTGGCTTTGGCACCTTCAAGAACCATATTTTCAGATTCCAGCAACTTCTGCTTTCACGCTCTCCCCCAACCATGTGGGCAGTGATGTAAGAGCTGGGCTTCGCCTGCAACTTGCATTTCCACTCTGAATTCAGGGAACCCAAGATGAGATGGGATGTTAGAGCAACCACAGGCGCCCCTTCAGAAGAGCCAACCCTGGATCCTGTGCCCAAGAAGCCTTCTTTGGAGACACTGTGAGTCCTGCAAAAGAAGCTTCTGATGTTTTGGGGGTGCAGGAAAATTGCTGGCTAAGGAGCACGATGGGAAATGTGTCTTCCCAGAGCCACTCTGCAAGGGTTCAATGTGCCCCTTCTAAAAGCTGCTCTTCAGGGCTGGAGCAATAGCACAGCGGATAGGGCGTTTGCCTTGCTCGCGGCCGACCCGGGTTCGATTCCCAGGATCCCATATGGTCCCCCGAGCACCTCCAGGAGTAATTCCTGAGTGTAAAGCCAGGAGTAACCCCTGTGCATCGCCGGGTGTGACCCAAAAAGCAAAAATAAATAAATAAATAAATAAATAAAATAAAAGCTGCTCTTCCTTTTGAGCTCATCGGGTCCTCCCCAAAAGTAAGAGGGGCGGAGCGAAGTATCCTGCCCAGTCCCGGGGTCCCAGCCTCCCACACCTCAGCTGTGTGACCCCAAGGGCCCTCAGCTGAGGTGCCTCCCCTGGCGACAGAATCTCTTGCTGGGCCGAGTGTAGGAGCACTGTGCAGTTCTGCACCGTGGAGGGGATGGGAACTGGGGACGCCGACAGTCAGCAGGAGGGACAAACAGCGGAGAGAAGAGAAATAGAAAGCAAGTTTGAGAGAAAGGGCTAAAAGGCAGTCAGCCAGAGGAGCAAAGACACAGTAAGAAATGAGCGCAAACTGCCTCACCCCCCCTTAACAGCACCCAGAAACCGGAGGCTGGCCCGCGGGGAACAATCCAATGCGGATTCCAGGAACCCCTGGCTTCTCCCTGCATCCCATCGAGTGGAAGTCAGGATGGATAGTCTCGAGGTCTCCAGAAGCTTCTGTGTGCGTGTGCTTTGCCCTAAGAGCCTGGCCTTTTCCGCATGCTCCTACAGGGTTTGTTTTTTCCTGAACACAGTTGCCTTCATCAGCAGGTTTGAATTCATAAACACTTACTCTTATTCAGAAAAGCAGAGATGAGCAGTTTTATATAAAAGTTACGTCTCCATTTAAGAAAGAATATATAATTCCACTTCTACTGTCCCTCGAACTTTATTCCCATTTATGTAGATCTTAATACAGTTATATAGTCACGGGGCTAACGTCCCCACTGGATGGTAATGAGGTCCTCTCGAACCCTTTAGCTGCTATAAAGTATGCAGAAGTTAAATGCACAGATGGAAAAAAATTTGTCTCAATTTTATACTTCTGCAAAATGGTAATTTTGTACTTAAAATGTACAAGATGGATGTTCAGAAATATAGGCTGATAGCCTAAATTATATTTGGTCATAATTTATGTAGTACAGTCCCAAAGAGATACAAAAAGGCAGAGCATAATTTATCTGCTGGAATCAGCGATAGCTTTGCTAAAACTCCCATTTATTCCATCCCCCATAGTTTTAAGCAGCCTCCGTCCTCAGGGCTCACTCGATTTAAGTTCCCCACATTGCTGTTTGATCACATATTGTAGTCTATAATTTGCCTATCATCTGAAGCAAATTTAGGTCCCAGAAGTTATGATCTCTACATAGCAACCACTTTATTTGGTAAATGCAAAATATTTATAGCAATATAAAAACCAGATGAAAATAAAATTCCTATAATCATTGGAACATACACACTTTATCACTGGGGCTCATAAAGACCATTAGAGAAGGACTAGCATGTTGCCTAATACAATTACCCTTGGACACAAACTCAAATTCGCTGATGCTTAGGAACCAGAGGAACTTTCCCTCGGGCTTCCCTTCCATCTTGCCAGCAGAAGGAAGCAGCGGGCCTGGGTTCCATGGAGAGTGACCCCAAAGGGAAAAGGATGAAAGTCAGTGGGTCATCACCACTTCTCTGATGCAGAAAGGAATTTCCAAGGAGAAAATCAGAAGTCGTCCACTTGTTGAGGACACTGGTATGAACAGGCTCACCCCAGCAGGGGTGGAACAGAGGAGTATTGATCACAAGCCCATCTTTAAGCCAGGATTAGTGCATCCCTCTGTATATCAGATGATTTGGCTTTATCTTTGATCCTTTTAAGATGCTAGTCTGCTTACACCTCTCTTTTTTTTTTTTCTTTGTGTCTCCAAAATGTTCCTTTGGAAATGTCCAGGCAGGAGCCTACCAAATAACTGAGACAGAAAGTACCCACAGCGCCTTTTAAAAAAAGCAACTAGCTCTTCAACAAAGTGTGAGGAAAGTGGAGGAAGCAAGACAAAGACAGACACTAATTGGAGTGGGTATGGGGAAGGCAGTGGGGAATAGTACAATAGGATGATAACCAGGGGCTTGTTGAGTGCCTGTTGCATTATTCTCTCTACTCCTTTCAACAACCCTGCAAAGTAGACCTTTTACTTCTTATTTGACCAGTATTAAGTGGATGATCAGACAGGTCACCCAGGCTAGTGAGGATTGCGGGTGAGAGATGAACACCCAGGACTTAAGCCAGTCAAGCTGGCAGTCTCGCCTTTTGTACTTTCCCAGGAGCCAACACAAGGCACCAAGTTTTCAAGGCACCTCTGCAAGAATATTGCATCTCTATCTTTGGACCTCTCTCCGCCCACCTCAACCTCCTTCTATCCAGTCCTCAAGGTTGCCTTCAGCTGAGTGAAGATGAAATAGAGCCCTAGATGCAACTCTCCAATAAAAACTTCAACAGAAGCCTCATATATTTTGTAGATACTAAAGATCTCATGGCTCTTTGAAGATGAGTGTTAGTATTAATCATGTTGTAGCTCAGATTATTTCTTCATTTTTAGCATCACCCAGTCCTCCCAACAAGAAGTCAACATTTCTGTATCCAGGTTCTCAGACCCGAACAAGGCATTTGATTTCTTTGGAAACTTCATGGAAAGATTTCTTTCATCCTTTGTAACTTAGCTCCAGCTACTGTCTCTTGAAATTGTCCCTTTCAAATCTCTTCTATCTCCAAATACACTTAGCATATATTTGATTAGAATTTTGTTTAATTTAAGATTAAGCACTCTTCATATAGAACACTGAATACAAAAATATAGATTTTTTTAAAAAATATGACCCAAACGGACTGGAGCAATAGCACAGGGGGTAGGGAGTTCGCCTTGCATGTGACTGACCCAGGTTTGATTCCTCCACCTCTCTCGGAGAGCCCAGCTAGCTACCGAGAGTATCTCGCCTGCACAGCAGAACCTGGCAAGCTACCCGTGGTGTATTTGATATGCCAAAAAAAGTAACAACAAGTCTCACAATGGAGACGTTACTGGTGCCCGCTCGAGCAAATCAATGAGCAACGGGATGACAGTGACAGTGATGACCCAAATAAATGAGTAGTCAAAAATTAAAGAGAATTTAAGGAAGACAAAAAAAATGTGGAAACATCTTGGATTGTGATCCACCTGTTCTATAATGCTGTAAGACAAATAGAAGCTTATAAATTATCATAGTGAGAAGAAACTCTCTACAGTGGGGGAAACTGAGGCTCAGAATAGTAAAGTAGAGCACCAGTGTAGAGACTAACAAAGATAAAGGGTTATCTTTGGGAGCACGTGGACAGAGAGTGAGTTCCCAATTGTAAATCAGTATTGCAATCCAGGAAGACTTAACATTATCTCACATAAAATTAAAAAAAAAATCCATGAATCCATGATGAGTCAACAAGCCCTCCTTCAGGTGGGGAGAGACACTGAGTTATCTAACTGGGAAAAGAAAGACATAGAGCAGAACTTGTAGGAGGAAAGTGGACTTTGTTTTCATTTTGTTTGTGGTCAATCCCATGCAGAGATGGAGCAAAGAGGCTTGCTGGTACACTCAAGATACACTCATGGGATGCCTCATCCCATCCTGAGTGACTGCCTGGTACAGTTACAGGTGTTCTCCAGGTATAGGAAGGAGCAGTTGCCTTTCAAAGGACGTGTCTAAGACAGATCCTGACTGCATAGAATGTCATCTTCAAGGTTATTCCACAGGAGGAATGAGGACTGACCCCCAGGGAATAGGAACCGTATGCAAATTTAATCTTGCCAGATGGGACGGAATTTTCGGACAGAGATCATTAATTATTTGTCAGTAATCACAATCCGGGGTGCAGAGAGCTAATAGTTAAGGCACTTGCTTTATACATAGCCAGCCCAAGTTCAAATCCTGCCACTGATTATAGTCCCCTAAGCACCACCAGGAATGATCCCTGAGTGCAGAACCAGGAGTAAGTCCTGAAAACCACCTGGTATGTCTCAGGAAAAAAAATAAATAAATAAAAAACACAAACAAACAAAAGAGATCACAGTCCAAGGAAGGGATAGACATGCAAAGGCATGTAGGAGAGAGGCCTTAGAACCCACAGGAAGTGCTTTGCCCTTGGGTAGAGCAAAAGGGCTGGGTGTTCATCCTCTTTTCCGTCTCACTCATGGTGGGGGTGCTGCTTCTGCAGTCAGGAACTCTTGAGATGCAATAGTATAGAGTGCTGGAATGGGAAAGGCACCGCATGAAATCAAATTCGCTTTGGCTTTAAGTTGAGTGGCACACCAGTTCAGCTTTAGAACCTAATTTCTTAAAAGTTTCAGAGGGAAAAAAAAATGTCCCTTTGCAATTGGAATCAAGTCCACATAAATTCACAGGCCAGCTATACATATCCATCTTTCAGAACTTTCGTTGATTGCTCATTTTAATCAAGCGGCCCACATTCTTTGACTTTTCATCCTTCACTGCCCAGAATGATGCACTGTGGCTACTGATGACACGCAAATGTTAATTTCGTTCAAGTTCAAACAGCTTCCAAAGAGGGCCTATTTTAAAGACTGCTTTGCAAACAACAGCTGAAAATGAGTCTGAACTGAATCAAACACCACCAAAAAAATTCAGAGGGGGTCTTATGGAAAGTTGGGTCTTGTAGAAACTCACAATCTATTGTCTCTGAATCCTCTATCTCTTCAAGGCCAAAAATCAGAAGCATTGATTTCTAGAACCAACCAGTCAGACACCATCACAAACCTGCCCAAAGTCACGCAATCTGGCAGGACAGGGACCAGCTAACCCAATCTACCTTGGGAAATGCACCATTTGTTTTTAGGTTTTCTGTTAAGAACAGGTCTCAGGATTAGCAAGGCAACACACACACACACACACACACACATGTGTCATACCACAAACACACATCAAGCCCACCCCCTCACCGTTACTCCCTACCTCTGCCTATCTCCTTCAACACAAGACACTCCCATGACCAAGGAATGACAGCTGTTCAGAGGGACTGCCCAAGGAATTACAGGTTTGACTGAGGTACAATCACCTAGATTCATCTCCAGAACTTGTCAAAAGTACAAGTTTTTTGACATGAAGCAAGACACAGATTTATATTCAGTAGTTACTGTTGGCCGCGCTATCCCAAGCTGAGTGTTTATGTGTCTGGTGTGTTATTTTCTACTACACCCAAACACAAATATATGAACACGTATAATAGGTACAGAGGTTTCAGATCAAAATTAAGTGGAGGAAACTTTGCCAGTGAGCAAACCTTGCCAATGAGCAGGGCCCCTTTAGAACTCCCGACAAGCTGTATTCACCTCTCCTCCTCCTCTCGGACTTCCCATCAGATGTTTTATTTTCTTCCTATTCCTTCAGTGCTGGAAACAGCTGAACAATATCACCTGTCTGTGTGTCTCTGCGCAGCACACAGCTCCTTCAGAAAAGAGCCTCCTGTGCATTCATCTCTGAGCATCCCTCGAGCACTCAAAGAATATTAGGGGGTGAGTGAGTGAGGGAGCCGGGGAGAGAGGGAGTCAGTGAGTGAAGCAATGCTGTTCTATTTCTCGGCAGTGTCCTTCTAAACAAGACCCTGCTCGGGAAAGCCTCCCCGCGGGAAGGTCAGGCCGTGCACCCCTATCCCACCCCACCCCCGTCTCTCCGGAGAGAACCCTCTCCCAGCACCAACACCCCAGAGAAGAAGTCCACACGGATGCGTCTGGTCATCCGGGCGTCGGCATGCTCTGGCCTCTGGAAGCCCAGCGTCGTGTAAACAAGCCATCAGCAGTGACAATTACCAGTTTCTGCAGCCCATCAGATGAAACTGCTCACAGTGGCGGCCCATCCTTTGAAAGAACAGGCAGGACACTGCCACTGCCGTGTCAAAAAAAATGACTGCTGCTATTCCCGGAGCGATAACAGCCCGTCTGGCCGTGCAGGACATGTTTCATTTGGCTTATAATAATTGTATTCTGTCTTTTAACCCTCAGAGTGTTAAGTGTCGTCATTTCCTCTGGGAATGGAAAGATCTGGGGTTAACAACTCTCTCTTTTAAAAATTCATAAAGGTGTGAACAAACAGCAGTGCATCCAGTGGCTACGCATTGGAAGAAGAAGCCGGGGGTGGGGGTGGGGGGGAGAGAAAGAGATGGGGAAAAAAAAAACACAACAACAACATTTCCCCCCACAGGACACTTGGCAATTAACTCTAGCTAGGTCAGCAATTTTTTGAGAAATTCCCTAAACATGGAGAAGGCTCTTCCTTGCCATGTGAAAGGCAAGCCATCACAGTGACTCTTCCATGCATTACAATGTGTGTGTCTTACTTCTTAACCAAGCCGCTAATCACGCAAATTATTGCAACTAATTACATCTGAAGGTCTAATTAATTCTTTCAGTACCACATCATTTAGTACGCATTCACAACACAGCACCTGTTTTGAAAATCCTTGCAGTTAATTTGTTTATAAACAAACACTATTTGCATAAAATGTTTAATGAATGGTTTAACAGTTAGTACAATACTCCAGTTTTGTCTTAGTAGATTTGAGGTCATCAAAGGCCACGATAAATTAATTTTAAACTATACAAATTAATTTAAATAGAATGTGTGAATTTCTCATTAATAAAGAAAACATTTCCAACATGTTAATTAATATCTCGGTAACAGGCTAATTACTCCCTGCACAACAAGTACATCTTGCAAGCAAACCTTAAAGATTTGGGGGGCAAGGGGGTGGGGACTATTTCAAAGCTGAAAAAAAAAGTGCAATTCAGGAGATAGAAAACACAAAGCCCAATTATACTAAGGAATTTCCTATTTAGGGCAGACAAGGCAGAAAAAGAAGTCATCCCTTCAGTTGATGGGGGAAAAGGCACCCTTTAGTCAGAAGAACGTGACAATCAAAAAAAGGGATCCATTACAGATGCAGCAAAGATGTTTAACAAATGCCTGCCTTCCAGTAGAAACACTCAATTAATGAAAATATCGGTTCTTTTGCAAATAAAGTTCTCTCAATTTAGGGCATGTTGGCTGTATCTGTACCCCCAATGGTAAATATGGATTTCATTAAACAAATCCGCATCTTAACACCAGAATCTGAGACTCAGCGTCATCATTTCCCTGTGGCAAACCAGAGAAAGATGCTTCGTGGAGAAACGAAAGAGGATTCACGTTATTGCTCCGCATCCAGCCAGCCCTTACAAAAACCATCCTGAAATACGTTCTCGGTCCTAAAGTTGGTTTCTGATTTGCAAGCATTTTCACATTTGATAAGCACCTGTTGTAAATTTACATCCACTCAGGAAGTATTCTTCTGATAGGAAGCTGCGAATTGTAAAACATATTTATATTCTTACCCTTGTGCGCTGTTGCCACTTAATGCACAGGCTGACGAAAGCATACACTGCCACAGGCCCAGAGGGCTGTGCTCTCCACGCCCCCTCAGGCGCTGGCCCTGGAGTCCAGCCCCTTTTTCCTCCACCATGGAGCCTAAGTCTGTTAACTCTGTGTGTGTGTGTGTGTGTGTGTGTGTGTGTGTGTGTGTGTGTGTGTGTGTACACAAAGGGTGGAACTGAATGGAAGATAACCAAAGAGAAGTAGTACAAATACAGACGTCACGACACTTCCTTGGATCTGTCACTTACCAAGAAGCAAAGGACAGTGCGAAGTGAGTGGCTCTTCCCCATAGAACTAGGGAGGAGCAGGCACTGCCCAGCCTCTGATTGGCTGCAGACTTCCTGCCCGGTGCCACTGGCCAACAGGGAGCCCATGACCATCTTCCTTGGCATTTCTTCGGAAATGCATGAAGAGTGTAAGTGTCCTACACAAAGCTACTACCCAGCTGCAGAGCCCTGGGGGGTGGGGAGGTGGGGAAGCCCCCCTTGCACGGCTCACTGGCCTGATCAAAACCAACCAACACAATTGCCCCTGAAGGCGAGAGGCCACCTTATATGGAGTCCTCTGCTCCTTGCCCCTCTGCTCCACCCAAGACACTGAGCATTTCCTCTAAAATTCAGGCATAAATCTAGCCGAATCTGATTTCAGAAATGCAGGCATGCCCTGCTCTTTCAAACTCCTTTTATTCTCCCCAAGTTTCCTGAACGAATAGTTCCGGCTGTAAAAATTCCACACTTTTGAGAGGATGGACTGCAAGGAGGACAAAAAAAAGCACTCAAATCCCCACTCCGCCCCCCAAACCCCCCAGCAATCAGGACTCAGAGAGAAGCAGCTTCATCCCACCCTGCGAATCAACAAACAAAAGGAAGGACTGTTGGCGCAGCACAGGATACCGGTCCACGACTGCACAAACTTTCTTCTTCAAAAAAAGATGCTCATCAAGTCACAGGGAGACTTCACACCCACAGGGAGAACCCAGATGTGGGGCGCCGGACACATTCAGTAAAGCAGACAGGTTCTAGGAGAGGAGAGCTTCCCTTTCTGCCACAGAAGGGTCATGAGCCTTGCCATGCAGAGAGCCCCCGGGGAACACAGTGACAGCAGAGCCCCAGAGGCCAAGGCCATTGAGCATAACGTGGTGTCTCACTTAGCTCCACAGCTGGTGGTGGGCCCCACTCACAGCTTCCGGATTGGGCTCCTATGACCCCTCTTACACGAAATTGTTCCCCATTCTGGAGCCTCTCTCTCTCTCTCTCTCTCTCTCTCTCTCTCTCTCCCCCCACCCCCCATTAAAAATCACCAGCATTCCGCAAATAAAGGCGATCACCATGTGAAAAATTATCTTTTAAAATGGAGTTTAATTTGCATATAAGGAACGAGAGATTGATGACGAGCATCATGGTCCGGCTCTGCATCTGCCTAGCATCAGTCGTAATTTAGATTGTTTGTGACTGATCTTAAATTCTAAAGCTGGGAGAAGATGAAGTACTCTGTTGCTGTATTATTGTCAGGAGTCTAAGACTTACCAGAGATTTATTAGTAATCTTATCACAAACATGTCTCAAGTTTTTGCTTTTAATATGTGCCAAGCTCCTCTGAGGAATTTTCCTCACTGCAATTATATTCCTCAATGCATGCATTCTGAGGCTGAGTTGATTTCCTTCCCAAAATAAAGCGACCTATCATTACACCACAGCAGCTCTTGTACATTTTTCCTCTGCTACTTAATAATCAATGTATTCATCATTAAAATCTGAGCCCTGAAGCCATGGTTTTTAGCATATTCTAATGACTAGCGACTTGCAAATTACAATGACCTTTCATGTACATTCTGTAAGCACCTTGTTCTAATGTGTACTGTATTTATAGTTTGCCAATACAAACTAGCCAAAGATTGGATAATTACTGTAATCTATTAGCTCGATTGCTTTCCCTGCTCATTTATAGCATGTGCCACGCAGGCCATTTTCAAAAGCTGGCCTATCTTTCATCTCCCGCAAGCTGAGAAAGTAAAGGGTACTTCATCTTCACAATATACACACTTACTAATGTCTGAAGAGTGGCCCATCTCAGCTCAAGGAGGTTTCAAAAATAAAGAATCTTCCTTCCTATTAGTGTCATAATGCTATTTGTGACTGACAAAAAACACAGCTCCAAGAGTGTAAACTTGCGTTGAAGAATGCCAAGGCCAGTCCCATTTTCTGCCCATTACTCTGACCCTCAAATCGCATTTAATAAGATCTGCTGGTTACTTCACTTTGAAAGGAAAAAGATAAAGGCCTTTCTCTTAAACAAGAAACCTTTCCCCCCCCCCTTTTTTTTCTTTTGCCACAAGTAAATGTTTCAAGTGGAGCGTTCAACTTTCTCGAAAGCCCCTGCTGGTGCCCTGGTGGCGGAGAGGTTCCAAGGCAGATGTCACCCCGGGTCGCCTCCTGACCCTGCTCACTGCTCCCTCTCAGGCAGTTATGGATAGAGAACATTACAGACACTGGTAATTAAAACAACACTAATTTTGTCTCGGTGGCCACGCTTTGTTTGTTGGAAGCCATCTATCATGGCCTTCACGCATCACACAATGAGAAGACATTTGTCTACGTACATTGTGCTTGGTCAACGGTTTTGCCCATTTCCCTGTGTACCTGGGTGCCCAGGCACTTTTAAAGACGTAGTGTTTTCATTTCTACTCTATTGCCCTGATTAATAAAACATTTTGCATGCTTAGTCAAAGCAAGCTGCATGCTAACCACCACACATATTCATTGGGGGGGGGGGGGCAAAAAGAAAGAAAAAAGGTTCATTCCTTTCCTTTTAGAAAGGAAATGACAACAACAGAGAAATTCTCCTTTGAATTGGAAGAGGAAGGGGGTAGAATCAAATACGAAAATAGTTGCCTTCTCTCTAAGACAGACAGCAGCCTAATGGAAAGCAGGTTATTAAAATGCACACAACACAAAACTCTTCCTTTAAGATTATACATATATTTGATGGCATACGTTGTTGTGGATTCTCACCCCCATATCCATTTGTCTGATTTATGGGGGACCCCAATCCACTTCACCTTTATTACAAGACCTGCAGTTACATTGAGACTGATAGCAAACCTTTTTTCTAGTTGGATGACCAAAAAGTAAATAAATAAATAAATAAATAAAAGGACCCGATTCGTAGAGGCCCTTTCTGACAGGAAATGAGGGGGTCACCGAAATCCACACTGGCTAGTTTCAGCTCCCTTGCAATAAACTGAAAGGAAACTGTAATGGTGCATTTCAAAGGACCTTTAACAAGTGACACAAACAAGAGAAGCAGCAGACAGGACCGTTTAACTTTAAACTCCCCCCAAAAAACGAGCCCAGCCAAGGCTCCCCTGCAGCAAGACGGGTTTCTGCAAAGCAACTTTCATTTCCCGGCAGAAAAGCCGCCCCCAAGAGACTCTCGAGCACCCCCCCAATGCAATTTTTATCAAGTGTCTAAAAGGTGGGAGCTGCTGGAATTCTTCCCTCTATTCACAGATGATCACAGTTCTTTTTTCCCCCTTTAGCGGCAGACACGTGTAGCCTCAGATATGAGCCAGAACTCCAGCCTCCTCCAGCCCCTAATTGCTCTCTCAGGGAAGGCATCATGAACGCAGGTAGGAATGACACCGATGTAGCTTCAACTTTATGCACCAGGAATCCTCCATCAAAGCTATTTGCAAAGTGACACAACGAGTTATTTAAAAGTACATTTTTTATTCTAGTCCTTAGAATTTGCATTCTTTAGAAACCATGTGCATTTTTGAACAGGGCCACAGAAATGTTGGGGTAATTGACCGTTAATGACATCTGGGAGGGAAAGACACCTAAATATTTTTCAAGCCAGTTTCATAAATTCAAGTGCTGCTGCCAATAAAAGCAAGCCGATGATTTTAATAAGTTAATATTAGCATGTCTCTTCCAGCTGCTACAAGCAGCTCAACTGTTCCTGTT
>NC_073309.1:37355935-37390935 GCF_027595985.1 Sorex araneus
ACCGCTGCTCAAAAGCACCACCCAAAGGCGGGCGGGGTGTAAAGGCGTCCAGGGAGAGATCGTTTCTGTTAATTTCAGCAATCCGAGTGTAAAAAATGACAGCGCCACGCAAGTTGATGGAGGCTTTTGATTGAAGTGACTGATTGCCTCAGCTGCACCTGCGGAAAATTGATGACAATGCTGTCTAAACCATTCATTAGGATTTGGAACTTCACGCCGATGAATGCTGGATTCATAAATTTGCTAGACATGTGTTGTAGATAATATGACAAAGCACTGTTTTCAAATGAACATTTCTTTGACCTAATTTTATCAAAATCATGCAAAGGAATGAAAGAATATTTGTGCCCAAAATCTTTGGCAACAGCTGCAAGTCTCTCTCTCTCTCTCTCTCTCTCTCTCTCTCTCTCTCTCTCTCTCTCTCTCTCTCTCTCTCTCTCTCTCTCTCTCTCTCTCTCTCTCTTCCCCCCTCCCTCCCTATCCCTTTCCCTCTTTTTTTTTTTCTCTTTCAAATAATTTAAGTGAAATCTATTTGGAATGTATCTGTTGGTCTGGTTTAGAATATTTGTCAGAATGACAAAGCATTTATCTTTACCTATTCAGAATAATGTTGTTATTCTCTGCCTGCAAACGGGAAGTGATTTTAAGGCTTTTCTTGCAAGCTCCAAATTTGTTAAACTGAATCCAAGTTTGAAGTAATAATAATAATATCCTCTTCACAGGTAAGTGGGGAGACACCATTTTGGTCCCAACTTTTGTGAGACCAAATTCTGTGAGAACTAAAAGGACCACCAGCTTCATAATGACCACCCTGTAAAGTAAGAACTCTCCTGGTTAAAAACATTGAAACCATTTTTAAAAAAAAGCAACTATATGTATGTAAGATTACTGATGCGCTGTTGACTTTCAGAAAGACTGTGTCCATCAAATGACGCTTTTCTGCCCGGAGGAAGGGAGAGAAGGAACTTCCTTCTCCTGAGTGGCTTTTCAGGAAGCTGCAGGTGCCCAGGCGTAAAAGTCGCTTCCCTGCAGCTCTCCCGTCAGACATTTCATTGGTAGGAGACACTTAGGATTTTAGAAAAGAATGCCTGAAGCTTAAGAATCTGAGATCCTTGTTGTGGAAAGAAGTGTTCCTTCTAGAACAAGGACCCTCTCTCTAGAACTTGGAATCCTTCCCCTCCCACCCCGTCCACACACAAATAAAAGTCCCGACCTGCCCCCAATACTTCCCAGTGTGTTTCCGGGCACTGAAAAAATAATCCATCTCTGTAAATGGAAATGCATTGAAGTTTTCCTACTGGTAAGGTAATTTCTGAAGAAGCATCTTGTTTTTCTATGCTTTTGGCACTCTTTTCTTCTTCCTCACGAATCTTTGAAAGTCCCTGAGGTGTCTCAGTCAACCCCACACCTGAATGGAGAGAAGCTGCAGGTGTAAATGCCCAGGTGAATACATCTGAAGCTTGCCAAACTTCTCTGACTGCTCCCTGGTTACTCGAACGGCAAAACAGTACCCAAATGAGTCCAAGGCAGGCTCTTTCAGGACACCGTTCCCAGGCTGCTGCCAAGACCGAGTTACCCAGTAGGCATGCAAGAACCCCTAAGTACAGGTCTGTGTGAAATAAATGGCCAGGGAAGGGAACACTAAGCCTTTTGAATTTCTGAAAATCCTATCACTCAGCAGTCAGAGGCTGCAGTTCTCTCTAAACTATCTAAATCCAGCGTTGGCTTCCAGTTCAGGCTCGTCTTTGGGCAGTCAGGACGGCTCCATGAGTGCCCCCCGGGCTGCAGAACCTCACAGGGTCAGCATTGCCTTCCCTGGACCATGGCAGAAAGAGTTCTGTGGGCACTACCTCTGCTGCCACACCCCGGGTACCTAGGGGGGAACAGTGCTCCTCAGTCAGTCCTACACAGTCTGCCCTCTGTGTGTTGCGGGGAGACACGGTGAATAAAAGAGAAACAAACTCGGGACCCGAGTGGTAGTACAACGGTTAGGGCACTTGCCTTGCACTTGATTGACCAGGGTTGGATCCCTGATAACCCAGCCAGAAGTGATCCCTGAGTACAGAGCCAGGAGTAAGCCCTGAGCACAGCCAGGTGAATGCTCTCCCCCTCCCCACCCCAAATAACAGCTATAAAATTCACCCACCTGGAATGTACCATTGCTGATGTACCATCGCCGGGTTAACCTGTGGTGGGTGAGGGAGGGTAAGGGGGCAGGGACAGCAGAGATGGGGGCCAGGGACCTCCAGAAACAGGCACCACTGACCTGCACCTCCCCTCCTTTCCCTCCAGCCATCCTGAACAGCTCCCCTGCCCCCACAAAATGAGGAGCCCAGTCTGAGCCCAGCATGCTATATGCACCCCACTTTCTTCCCTGAGTGCATCACCCCTACCAGAAACATTCCCTCCACCTTCTCCTGCCACCTTGCTTTGAGCACAAGGATAACGGGGTGCCTCCTTCCCTCCGAGACCTGTAATCGGAATCATTTCATTCCTCTTGTGCCATCCAGGACTTGCCTTGTTCCATTTCCTGTCTCTCTGCAGGCCCGCATGAAGCCCTTTGTGGACACTAGAGAACTACACCGTCTCCCCTTAAAGCTCCTTAGAGGCTTCTAGTCCTTTACCCTTGCATTACCCCTAAATTTCTCCAAACATCATTCTTGTTGTAGTTGTAAGAGGGGCTTTCAGGAGGCTTTCCGGCCCCCGCCCTTGCTGGGCAGGTGAGGGGGTCCTCCAGCACAGGTGGGGCAGCCTCCTTGTGGTAGATGGCGGTTCCGGTCAGCCAGACAGCAAGGGAGGAAGGAGAGAAGAAGCAGCGAAGAAACCCCAAACTTCTGCCTGACCCTTTCAGGCAAAGAGCCGGCTAAGAAGGGGTGGCATCAAGGTCAGGAGCCAAGGCTAGGCCCTGGCCCATGGTCCTCATGGTCCACTTCCTCCAGCCCAGGCTGCCTCTCAAATTGCCCAGCCAGCCCAGCCTCTGCAGCCACTTCCTCTAGATCTCAGAGAAGGCAGAGCAACCCCCACGCTCTTGATCTGGCCAGGCATGTGGTCAGCATCAGCTCCTACATCCACTTGGAAGGCACTGAGATGAAAGGACACAGCCCCAGCCCCCAGAACCCCCTGTCCAGGAGGGAGAATGACAGTAAGCAGGACCTGGGAACTCGTCCCAGCTCAGAAGGGACACGCAGAGCCGCCTACACTCTTGCAGTTCCATCCCTGGTGAAAGCCACAGACAGAATTGACAGAGTGACCCCCGCGAGACCCTCAACAAATCCACATGTAGACACATGGGTGTGCACAAATATACACACAGGCACACACAAATATACACAAAGATCCACAGAAGTACACACAGATATACACAGATATAAACAGACACACACAGATATGCACAGATACACACATGGATACACACAGATATACACAGATACACAGAGATATATATACACAAATATACACACAGCTCTACACTGATACACACAAAGATACACACAAATACACACACATATATACATAAAAATGTACACACAGCTACACACATATATACACAAAGACGTACACACAGATACACAAATATACACACAGATACACACAAACAGATTCACACAGATCATACACACAAATACAACAAATATACACAAACACACAATATACACACAGATTACATACAAATAAAGATATACACAGATGTACACACAAATATACACACAGAAACACACAAACATACACAGAGACACACAAACATATGCACAGAGATACAAATATACACACAGATAGACATACAGATACATACGTTTTACCACACCTGGGAAGGAATCAATGACAAGTATGGAAAAAGCGGTGTGCAAGACCAACATGTGTAATTTCAGAGCCCACCGGCTCCACGAGTGCCCAGCAAGCACTGGTCCTGAGTGGGGGCCTGGAGCTCACCGGCCCCCACTAGCTGATGCAGACGGAAGGAGGCTGGATGGGAAGCCCCTCTCCCATCAGCCTCTGCACTCCTCTAAAAGTGGGGAGCGTCATCTCTCGGGAGCATGGCTGGCTCCTGGCTGATAGAACACGATCCCTGTGGGTAACAGGAATGAGTCACCTCTGAGCCAGGTGGCTGACACCTCTTAGCCCAGGTGACACTGCAAACCATCCCTGACTGGCCACATGAGCGGTCAGGAGGGGTTGGCCAGGCAGAGGCCAGACTATCCCAGACTTCAGGGAGCCCAGTCTCCAAACAGACCCCATTGTTTCACAAGGCCCTGAAGTGGCTGGAGGGCCAGTGAGGGGGGGTGGGGCAGGCCTGGAGAAGCACCCGAGCCCCAGCATTTCCGTGCATTCCAGAGAAGCCAGAAACCCCCAATTATCAAATGGGAGGGACCGAGTCATTTCCCCCTTAACTCACAGGAGGCTTTGCAGGCAGATGACTGTCCCTCCGGCCCATTTTGTACTCTGATATAAACCCTTCCTCCAAGGGACTCCGGAAGCCTTTAATTTCTCTCCGTGGCCACAGTCTGGTGGCACCCTTGGACAGGACTAGCCAGTCAACAGGGACAAAGGTCAGGGTGGTGAAGCTAGGTCACACCCTGACTGGGATTTTCCCAGGTGGGTGTGGGGTTCCCCTTTGGGTTTGGATCATTTACCAGAGTTCAGGAGCCAGAAGGAGAGGGACAGACATAGAAAGACAGCACTCATCTGTGGAATATAAAGTAACACAATATGAGACGAATGCCTTAAGACAGTAGAGATAAGGGCCAGGAGAATTGCTCCAGGGGTTGGAAGCCAGCCTCACGTGCTGGGATGGACAAGGGACCACTAAGTCAATGATGGTTGGAGGGATTGC
Organism: Sorex araneus; assembly: GCF_027595985.1. Taxonomy (NCBI): domain Eukaryota; kingdom Metazoa; phylum Chordata; class Mammalia; order Eulipotyphla; family Soricidae; genus Sorex; species Sorex araneus. The sequence goes on from NC_073309.1 coordinate 37,360,767, forward strand.
CCAGGATGTGAGTTCCGTGCTGAAAGTAGACTAAGGACCAAACATGATGGGCTCTCAGTATCTGTATTGCAAACCCTAATGCCTCAGATGAGAAAGAGAGAGACAAAGAGAGACAGAGAGACAGAGAGACAGAGAGAGAGAGAGACAGAGAGAGACAGAGAGAGAGACAGAGAGAGACAGAGAGAGTAAGTAGGAATGTACCTGCCACAGAGGCAGGGAGTGGGATGGGGTGGGGGTGGCGGAAGGGATATTGGGAACAACAGTAGTGGAACATGTGGCACTGGTGGAGGGCGGGGTGCTCGATCATTGAATGACTGAAATGTAATCATGAAAGTTTGGGGCTGGAGTGATAGTACAGCAGGTAGGGCATTTGCCTTGCATGCGGCCAACCTGGGTTCAATCCCCAGCATTCCATATGGTCCCCCAAAGACCGCCAGGAGTAATTACTGAGCACAGAGGCCCTGAGCATCACTGGGTGTGACCCAAAAGTAAAAAAAAAATTTAAAAAAGAAAATTTGTAACTATTTCTCACAGTGAGTCAATTACAAAAAAAAAAATCTTTTTTTTTTTTTTTAAAGAAAGAGTTCAGGAGCTTTCCTGGGTCTTTTTCTACATGCCCCCAGGCATTCCTACAGGGTTGCCCCCAGAAAGGCCAGGGCTGGCTGGAGCGGAGCCTGAGGGTTTGTCCAAATGGGGCTGCTGCCTGCTGTCCTGGCTTCACGAAGGACGGCGGAATTGCCCCTGCTCTGGAAATACTCGCCTCACACACAGCACGTAGCACAGGAGCAAGGGGGGATTTAAATTGTAGTTTTCTATCAATGGTTGCTTTTCTCCGATTGTTCTTTTTATAAGTATATTTAAATATATTTGGGTATATGTTTTTACATGTCTTTATGGCATAGATCACCCATATTTTTATCTCTCCTCTCTCTTGCTCACATCTACAGATTGAGCCCAATGCAATAGTTTAAATATCACATTTTTCCAAATGGGTTTTTCTATATGGAAATGTGATCGCTAAGGCTCAGTGGAAATCAATTTGCTCTCAAGTTCCCTGATTCTGTGCCCTCTATTTTCCAGAAGCAGAGAAAGCAAGGGACTCCAGGCATTCCTGTTTGGGGGGCTCCATCCAAGCACCCAGCACCCCTTCAGACCCTCTCTCTGTCTCGAGTGTGTAGCTGTGTGCACAGCCATGAGTGCTCCGTGTGGATTTACAAATCCTGTTTCAGAATGCAGTGGTCCATCTACTGTCATTAAAAAAAAATGAGTATAACCCTCTGGTCATCTAGGTGAAAGCATTTTGTTGGTTTTTTTTCAAATTGCTATTGCTATATATAAATGTAACATATAGCAATAACCATAGAAAGATACTGTGCCCTTGTGTATGGATAATTAAAATAGGAACATCTCTGGACTAAATTAAAATGTGTAAAAACCAAATCCTTATAGCATCCATGAAATTACAGAAGCTACAAGTGAATCACCAGCCCAGGGAGGAAGCATTTCTCTCATTACTTCAAGAACCTCTTCCATGATCACAGTTTTACATTTTCACAAATCTACATGGTTCTTTTCCTGCCACTAAATATCTCAGCTCCCTTTACTGCCCTCCTTATATATGTGCAAGTTGGTAACCGCATGCAAACAGTCTCCAATCATTTCAGAGAAACCAACACTTTTAGTGCCTTTGAAGACACGATTACTGCAAATTATGAACTAAAAACCTAAATGGGATAGACAGAGATAAATTATATCTTGGTGAATAATAAGTGGTGAAATGCGTGTTTTCCAATATCCGGAGATCAAAGCCCCCCGCCCACCCCACCCCCCACCCCCATCATCAGTGAATCAAGACTCCAGACACTGAGAGCCTTGACACATGTTCACCTTAATTCGTGACCCGGGGTCCATACGGTTCTTCTCCACGGAGAGCTCCTCATATGCCCTTTTCTCCTCTGTATGTTGAGCGTAAGAGGTGTTATTACCCATAACTTTTTATTTAAAGGAATTGTGCAGCTGGGAAAATGAATGAATTTAATTATCAATGCAGTGTGAAAAAAATCATTAGAGCAAGGGCCTGGAACGCCACATATTAAAAATAAACAAAGGCTATTAAAAAACAGTTCCAAAAAAGAATGTCAGTTTTTCTTCAATTCTTAAAAGGTAAATACCAAAAAGAAAACCATATGTAAACATCCAGAGTTAGGGAAGAAATTACTCTTTAAAGAAAATGTTAAATGACTGACTGGATCATTTAACTTTAAATCTATACTTTATGTGGCCATATAGGAAGGTCATTTGATGGCTGTGCATAGAAAAATGGGAATTCTAATATGTTCTCCAAGTTTCACCTTCATAAGACAAAATTTTCATTATAAAATTTTATTTAACGGCGAGCACACGGAACTTCTTTCTTGGTTGTACCGAGTAGCACTTTCACAATGAGCCGAGCAAGCCTGCCTTTTCGGGAGAGAGCAGAACCACGGCTTACACCTCAACGTTTCGAAGCAGCAGTGTGGTAATAGTGGCTCTGTGACTACAGCCTGACTCAAGCACTGCCTAGGAAAAAAGCCTTTTGGCTGGACAGAATACAGAACCACTTCTGGATGTGGTAGAATCTTCTGTTTGGGACCAAACTTGACGGCCCCTTTCAGGACCCAGCCAGAGCAGCCTAGATACGAGGCATGAGGTCAAACTGTTCTATCGCCTGGGAAGCCCCAGGATGATGGAGCGAGGGTCCCTCGTGGGCATCTCCAGCCAGAACCAAGTTAAGCTGAGCAAGAAATAAACTGCAGGAGGGCCTGTGGTTCCACCCCAGCGGGGAAGAACTGGGTGCCTTCTCCTCTATCCGTGGGGGAAGCTCTTTCCTGTGTGGCTTGGGAGACCAGGAAGAAGTTGAGAATCGAAACCGCTGAAGGTATGAAGACAAGCACTTTGAAGAATAGGGTCAATGGCAGAGGGGAGGGAGGGCAGCCCAGGAGATGCCTGGGGTCACCAGTTATATTCAAGTTTCCTGGTGGACCAGATCCCCAGGTCAGACATTGAGTTCCTGGCAGGCAGAGTTGAGGCTTCAAACCTAGAGTACGGCCACTCCTGAGTCTCACAATTAGGGTTCTGCTGCCCGAGAGTTTGGGTTTCTTTGTGAGTCACCCTTATCTTCGCTTCTCCTCTCCACGGTGCTTCCCAGTGCCCCTCCAGAAGGCTAGGTGCTAGGTGATTTCAGCAGGCATGACTGGCCTCCCCAGCATCACTACGCCAGGATCTCTGCGAGCGGGGTACCATCTCCAGCAGTTCCTCTCAGCACTGTGCCCAGATTCCCTGCTACTCCCTTCCCGGGGCCTGATTGATAGCAGGCAAGAGCAGAGGCGTCCAGTTCAATCTGGGTTCCTGGATAAACACACCAGATCTCAGCCCCCACTGGACAAGAGCCCTTTGGAAATGCAGAGAAGGCAACAAACTGTGGTTCCCCAGAGGTCTGTGGACCCCCCTTAAAGATGCCACAAGGACCCCCATCTGCTGAACCAGCTCAAAGGTGCCACCTCACCACAGTGAGTCTTCAGACCAAGGAATCTGAAGCCTAGCAGAGAGGAAGGGATGAATCCAGGTCTTCCTTCATGTTAGTGCCCAAAGGGGCGAGGACTGGCTTCTATTTTGCAGTCCAGACCCTTCCAGGCCTCTGCCCATGCCCGCTCCGTCCCTGCCTGCCCTTCCCTCCCACACAGCTTCACTGGCCCCCAGCAGCAAGGCATGTACCCCGTCCCAGGAGAGGGTACATCCAGCATGCTGGGGGGGTGGGGGCGGAGAAGTAGGTTGAGTGCCTGGCCAGATAAAAGCACCTCAGGCCCCAAATATCACCGCCATCAGGTCAGCCCTGGGTGGCGGCTGCTGGGCCAGGGAGACAACGGGCAGACAGGGGCCACCTGGCATCCCTGCAGACACCGTGGCCCTGAGCACCCAAAGTCTCCCAAAGCACATTTGCTCTCTTTTAAGAAAAAACTGTGGAGGAGAAGGAGGAGGAGGAGAGAAGGATGCTCAGTCTAGATAAATTCAGAATGATTTGAATACATTACTGGAGTTAAGTTTAGTACATAAAGCACCGGGGATGGCTCTGCCGTGCATCTCAATGAAGCCCAAAATAATGAGACTCCGGCAGGCCTCTGCCATGTCGGCAGAGCGAGTCTGCCCTAATAAGGGGGAAGGAGGTGGCCAAGTCCCCTTGTCTGGGAACTGTCCTCCTGGGATGCCACCCGGCCTCGGTGGGACAGCAAACTCTGAGCTGACTGACCCTGGGTAGCATGGGCAGAGGAAACCGGAGCAAGGATCAGTCACATAGACCACTTCCGGCCTGACCCAGTCAGTGACTGCTTCAGAGTGCACCCAGGGCTCTAGAGGGGGCTGGGGTGGAAGCAAGGCCATGTGTGGGGGGATGACCCTGAGGGCTCTTCCCAGCCCCTCCTGCTCCCCACTGCTCAGACCCAACCTCCATTGCACCCCATGTGGACCCAAAGGAAATGCATCAAGGGATTCACTAGAGGGCTCGGGGCGGGTGGGGGGTGAGGGGGAGGGCAGCAGCTCCTTGCAGGACCTCAGGCAGTCAGAAAAGTCCTACGTGGAAAGGGAAGGAGGACTGGAGCCAGAGCAGTAGTCCAGTGGGGAGGGCGCTGTCTTTACACACGGCCAACCAGGGTTCGAGCCCCAGTATCCCATAGGGTTCCCTGAGACTACCAGGAGTGCTTTTTGAGCGCAGAGCCAGGAGTAACCCTAAGCATTGCCAGGTGTGGCCCCAAAACAGGGGGTGAAAAAGGACTGAGAAAAGAAGAGCAAAGGAGGAAGAAGAGGAAAGGAGAGAGAGAAGAGAGAGAGCGATATGGGGAGCATCCCTCCGCGGTCCTTAGGAGGAAAGATGAGGGGCTGTGTTCTCTGAAAGTCCGGGGCCAAGATGGCCAACTGTGCAAGAGTCAGAGGAGGAAGGCAGACTCAAGAGCCCACAAACGAGGAGGAGGGAGAGCGGCAGAGATAGCCCAGGGTTTAAGGCACTTGCCTTGCACGCAGCTGCTCCCAATTCAATCCCCGGGCCCCACAGATGACCCCCGTGAGTACTGCCAGGAATGATTGTTGAGCACTGCTGAGTGTGGCTCCTAGCCTTCTCTCTGAAAGGAGCCCGCCAATGGTCCAGAAACATCCCAGGAGCCTATCTAGGACCTGAGCTTAGGAGGACGTAGCCCCATCTCAGAAGAATGCTTGAAAACTCGGTGCCCATTGCTGGTGATGATAGGGCGAGACTCCTGCCTTGGTCTCCATGAACTGCATGTAGCACTCAAGGAAGCCGGAGAAGAAAGGATCCCCAAAGGCCCTGGGTTCCAGCCCGTGGCAAAGCAAGAGACTCGGCCAATTTGTCCACAGCCTGGGAATGCATCTGAGAGTTTGATTGTGCTGGGCGCATCAGGGTCCAGGGAGGGTGGAGTTGCCAGCCTATAAACAGAATCCACCAAGGGCTGGAGCATGCAGGAGCCCATCCCTGGTCCCCCCAAGCACCACACAAAGGGTGGTCCCCAAAAGAAAAAATAAAGAAAAAAAACTTTTTAAAAAAGGAAACCCACAGACAGTGGCCAACCTCTCCCTGAGGAGAAAGAGAGAGAGGAAAAAAAAAACAAGAAAAAAAAAACAAGAGTGGAGTCAGTCGACTCGGGCTCCCTGTCTGTTCTCTGGATGGAACTGGCTCTTGGACTTCTGCGAATAGTTAACTGAGAAGCTGGCGGGTGGACATCTGTTGTTTTTGCCTGCCCAGCCGCTTTCCTCCTCTGACTGGAAATAGCATCTCTATTCTCCCAGAGGAACCACTCCCCACCCCCCACCTCCACCCTGTGCAATCCATGCGTTCCTGGGTGAAGCAGAACCCACCCGCAGCTCTGGGCGGGGAGGGGGAGGCAAGGCGCCAAGACAAAGACACTGAAGACAGGGTCCCCACGAGCACCACCAGCCAGTGTTCACTCAGCCTCAGTGTAGAACCCGACCAGGACTAACCTGACTCCAGGGCAGGTCTCAGAGCAAAGAGAGCCTCTTTCACTCGAGAAATGAGAAGGCAGGGGAATGTCTCCAGCTGCCGAAGCCCTCCCACCAGGACAAAGCAGTCACACTGCCTAAATGCGGACGCCAGGCAGGGCGCATCACAGTGGGACCAAAAGACAGGGTTCTTGCTCCTAGATCCAGCCACACCTGACGCTTTCCCCCCCACCCCGAGGGGGTGTGCTTTTTAAGTGCAGGAGCCAGGGCATCTGGTGTCTGACAAACTCATTTGATTTGGCATGTCTGGCTGAGTCATGACCAAGGCCTTGTTCACTGTGGTCTAATAGGCATCAGATGCTGATCAGAAAGTCACAGGAAGGATGGGGAGGGGGCTCCCAGGTCCCAGGAAAAGAGCACCTGCTAGCCCGGTTGCATTTGGGGAGCCACTGACGGTACGACTCCTTCCCTGGGAATCTATCAAGCTGCGAAGTATTCACAGTTTTAAAATTACTCATCAAGGGCTGGCTTTTTCCCCCCTCTGCTACCTTAGTTACTGATTATTTCCAGATCCATCAGATACACAAACTCTTGTTTTTAAAATGCAATCAGCACACCCACGCACCATCTATAGATAGTAAAGAATAGGTAGCTGAAGCCCCTGGAATGTAATGCTATCATGCAGGATGAAATGGATAGCATTACAAATGTACACTCAGCAGGAAAATACTATTTAGCTGGTAATTCAAGCTGGGGATGAATAATCAGTTCATTTTGAATAATGAACCAAGAAAGCACTGCCATTTAGAAAACGTGGGGCCCATTCTTGCCTCTGAAAGCCTGTGGCGACTGTGTCACTCGAAGGCAACACCCCTTCACAGGAGCCCTGGCCACGGTCTCCAGCCATCCTGGTGGCCTGAGGGTGACCGTCCAGGTCCAGGCGGGTTGCTAGGGTTTCAGGCTCTCATCTGGTGGCAGCATCTGGGGATCCCACGCAGAGCTCTCATTTCTCTGACCCCTGGCTCAGCAGACCAGCAGAACAAGTACAGTCCTGGGGGCTCCTGACACTTAGAAGCCCCATTGGTTGGTTTCTTCACCTTGAGGCTTTGAATCTGATTTCTGGGCTGCTCATGACCAGCAGCTCCGAGATTCTTACTTTTTTAGTGGTGGGGGAGGGAGTGAGCACACACAGACCTGTGCATAGGGCTTACTCCTGGCTCTAAACTCAGGAATCACTCCTGGATGGACTTGGGGCCTATGGGGATCATTTGTGGCACTAGGGATGGAACTGTACATATAAGGCAAACTCCTCGCCCGCTGTACAATTGCTCTGACCCCAGGTCCAAGAGTCTTTGTAGTGAGGGATCCTCCTAGTTTATCCTGGCAAGACTCCAGAGAGTGCTTGTGTGAATCAAGGCTAATGTGTTCTTAAGACTTGAACCCAGCCACTTGGAGCTATCACAGTATCACTGCCATCCTGTTGTTCATCGATTTACTCGAGCAGACACCAGTAACGTCTCTATTACACTCCTCCCTGAGATTTTAGCAGCCTCTCCTTACTCGTCCTTCCCAACGATTGGAGGCTCTTTCAGGGTCAGGGGAATGAGACCTATTGTTACCATTTTTGGCATATCGAATATGCCGCAGGTAGCTTGTCAGGCTCTGCCGTGCGGGTGGGATACTCTCAGTAGCCTGCCAGGCTCTCCGAGAGGTATGTATATATCTTTTACTGTATTTGGGATATGAATACACCACGGGGAGCTTGCAAGGCTCTCCCATGTGGGCAATAGACTCTTAGTCATTGTCAGGTTCTCCAAGAGGGAGAACAAGGCTATTAGTTGTCCCGGGTCCCACACACCTGGGTTCCTCTGCCGGTCCCTTCATGCGTGAGGCTCATCCAAACCTGTGGAGAGTGGCCTTGAGCATGGCTGTGGCTGGATTCTGGAGGTCTTGAACTGTCAAGGCTCTGCTTGGGGAGGGGAGGGAAAGGCAACCCGCCCCCTCCAAGGGGCCCTGGGGAAGACAGGCAGGCATGGGGGACAAGAGACTCTGCGTCTCTCTCTTCCCAGAGCTTGGTCTTCTAGTCTCTGGATGTTGGCCGTTGGTGGGATTACATGGTGCCGGGGGCAGTATGTGGGTGTGGCTGCCAAGCTACTGGAAAATGGGGGGTCTGGGTGGAGAAGGCCCAGTCCCAATCCGAGCAGGCTTGGAGATCTCAGCCCAGGGTCCCACACACCTGGGTTCCTCTGCTGGTCCCTTCATGCACGATGCTCATCCGAACTTGGAGCTATACCAGAAGAATATCAATAAAGGAAAATATCTTAGCAAGTGGGATTCACAAAGAAACTCCCCCCCCCCCCAGCTTATTTGAACCTCTTTTGACAAAAGCAACTCCTAGTTTTCAGTGCACAGGCATGGACCCATTCCACAGCCTCTTTGGATACTGTGCCTACCACCTCCCTCTTGGCCAACTAATGTCTTAAACCAGGACTCACAGGAACTTATCCTAGACCTAACCCCGATAGGCTGGGGGTTGAAACTCCACACCTCCTGGGCTTTGCTCTGGACTGAAGCCAGGATCATCCTCTACAGGAAGCTTTGGAACTTTACTTTCATGAAGCACTGACCTAATCCTTGCATTGAGAATGCTACTTACATTAAAATTGGTCACATAATGAAAAAAAAAGTAGTTCATTAATATGCTAAGAAGTGCTAATTTGAACATTGCCGAAAAGCAATTGCAAATTCCATTTTGCAACTTGCAAATGTGATGCAGTGCAAATTAAGGCTGATGGACCCATCTTCAGACATTCAAACTTCATCTGGATGCTTCTGCGCTCCCTAAGCTCAGCAGCACTCATTGACTCTAAGACCGGAGGGGGGGGGGCGGTGACTTCTCCATTTGTGAAGAAAGATGGTAACTTCCAGAGCAGAAGTGTCCACTACCAGCCATTTTAACACGGGCATCAGGTGCCTCAGAGTAAGTACATTTTAAGCAGGAGTGTGAAAATGTCCCACCGCAAAGAACTGGGCATAACCAATCACCTGCCAGCCAAGGCAGCACCTCCCAGCCCACCCTTCCAACAGCTGACCCATGATGCTCTGTGGACCATCACTGCCTTCAGAACTAGCCCTGGCGCCCTCTCCCCAGCAGGAGAGAAAGCTCGGGAGCTCAGGGCCAGATTGGTAAGGTTGGCCGCCATCCTCCCAGGGCACACCTGAAGCAGCCCTGTCCATGGACACGAATGCCTTCGGTCACATGTCTCGCTTCTATCTTCCCACCGTCTCCCTCCCCCTGCCCCATCCGCACAGGCAACAGAGTATGAACTTCATGAAGTTGGGTTCCAAAGTCAGCACACACAGGAAACTTTGTGGGGTCAACAAAGTCCTTTAGAAATCCCCTGGGAGAGCATAGCATTGGGGACCACCTTGCCTCCACCTGGTTCACTCTGCTTTCCCACCTCTGTGGTGGCTCATTCTTTCTTCTGTCAAATACCAGATGCAGTGGTTGGCTTGCCTTTGGGGAGAGACTGTCTCTTAAAGAATGCATCTTTAAACAAGTAACATTCCACAGCACACGGCAAGCTAATCCAGCCCAGAGAGACAGAGGTCAGAGGCCCAAACACCCACAGCCAAGGGCCTCAGGGCCCCGGGCCGGCACTGATAGGAGCACCCAAGCTTTCACACCACTCCAGGAAGGTGAACACCCCAACTGGCCTCCACCTTCAGGGAGGGAGCATCTGACCTGTGGCCAGGTCTTCCGCTGAGGGCTCCTGCCTGCATCCCTCACACTCTTCCTCCAAAGGCTTCACAAGACAGAAAGGGGGAAAGACCATAGGGCCTGGCAGTACAGTGACCTGGGTGAGGTGACATGGGCACAAGGGCAAACAGAACCACAGTCACAGAAATGCCCCTCACTGTGACCGTGCTGCTGAGAAGAGCCTCCCGGAGGCTCCCCACATCCCTCCAAGGGCAGGGCGGGTGGAGTGAGCCCAAGCCAAGGGCCCACCACAGGGTGAGACACAGTTCACCAGCTGGTCGCAGAGGGCCCTCAGCAAGCCTCAGAGGATTTCCTCCCCAGGTTGAAACGCAAGGAAGGGAACGCAGGTCTCTCCCCACGCGGGCCTTCAGCCTCTCCTGCATACTCTGGCCTTGATGCCACCTCCTGCTGCACCTTTGGGGCCCTATAGGCTCATCTTACCCCGCCCCACCCACCACTGCTTCCAATCTCCTACCACTCCCTCCCATGTCCCTCCACGGCTGCTACCCTCTCCCCCACAGCCCCACCCAAATCTCCCAATGCTCCGCCCACAGGGACTCCCACAGCCCCTCCCACATCTTCCAATGCCCCGCCCACAATCCTCCCACCGCCCTCCTACAGACACTCCCACACACCCTCTCACAACCCTCTCACACACCCTTCCACAGACCCCCTCACAGACTTTCCCACAGGCACTCCCACATACACTCTCACACACACTCTCACACACCCTCCCACAGACCCTTTCATATACCTTCCCACAAGCCCTCCCACAGGCCCTTCCACACACCCTCCCACAGACCCTCTCACAGACCTTCCCACACACCCGCTCACACACCCTCCCACAGACCCTCTCACAGACCTTCCCACAGACCCTCCCACACACCCCTCACACACCCCCTCACACACCCTCTCACAGACCCTCTCACACACCCCCTCACACACCCTCTCACAGACCTTCCCACAGACCCTCCCACACACCCCCTCACACACCCCCTCACACACCCTCTCACAGACCTTCCCACAGACCCTCCCACACACACCCTCACACACCCTCCCACAGACCCTCTCACAGACCTTCCCACAGACCCTCCCACACACCCTCTTACAGACCTTCTCACAGACCCTTTCACAAACCCTCTCACACACCCTCCTACACTCTCCCAAAGCCCCTCCCACAGCTCCTCCTATAGCCTCCTCCACCCCTCCACCGGCCCTCCCACAGACCCTCCCACGGCCCTCCCACAAGCCCTCCCACAGGCCCTCCCACGGCCCCTCCCACAGACCCTCCCACGGCCCCTCCCACCATCCCTTTCACAGCCAGTCACCCCCAGAGAGACTATGCTGCTTTGCCTATGCAGTGCCCATTAGAGGCCCAAAATTGCTAAGACAGCAAAGAAATGTTCCAGCTAGAGGGTCCTCCACGTGGGCCAAAACTTTATCTTGTTCGAGCAAAATTCCAACAAGGACATAATAGACAGCTAATAAATCTGAGGAATGGATGCACTGGCTAAACGAAGCCCTAAACAGCATGATTGAAATGTCCAGTAACATCACACTTTATCTTTAAGCACTGTGGTTCACACAACTCTTACACATAAAACAGTAGCACACCCTCGTTCCAGAGGGTGGGCTTCATCCTTCCACTGCCACTCCCCATCTCCCATCCCATCTACCCCCATCCCTGAGCCTCCTTCTAAAGACCAGTTCTCAGTTTCTGCGACCTTTGGGTATTTGTTATTCCCCTACTAGCGTTCTTCATAAACCACATATGAGAGAGATCAGTCTGTCTGTCCCTCTTCTTCTAATCTCACACAATTAACATTCATGTTAAAAATCTCGGAGCAGCCCTCATATGTCAGCAAAACCAAGCACAGAGAGGCTAAGGGGCTTGCCTAGGATCACACAGCTAGTGCTTGTCGGGACCAGGAGGATTGACTAAGAATCCAAGGCCTCACCTCCACAGCTGGCACCTGGCTGCAGTCCAGTGGCTCGTGGCAAGCCAAGTCTTAGTCTCCTTCTTTCCTCCTCTTGCAGCCCTGACGTTCTTCTCACACTTGCAATACTTGCATAGTGGTGACTGAGGACACAGTGATTCGGGAGATAAGCAGCCTAATCCACTTAAATGCTTTTCTTTCTTGGACACTGTTGATTTTAGCGGAAATGCCAAGTGCAGGGGAGAGGAGCCCAGCCGGCGTCCGCTGGAGAGTCTGGGATTACTTCATTAATAGGGTCGGTCGCTGCCCACGCGGCAGCGCCACACTAGAAGCAAACTGCTTCCGACCACGCGCCACTTAGAGCCCCACGTGCGCGAATCAGCTCGAGAGGCGAATCACCGTGAGAGGTGCCCGTGTTCCAGAAATGCACGTTTCATGTATTCTACTAGTAATCGCTACTCTTGTAGACTAGGGGTGTAGTAGACAAGGCAAAAAATGTAGTTTTTCTCCCATTTGTTTTCCAAACTAGCCAACCTACCTTCCATCACACCAGCTCTGCGCATCTCCAACAGCGACCCGTCAGGACCCAGCTTCGACCCAGGCAAACCACGCATGCCTCACCTGGCCTGTCCCGCCCACAGCACACACGTGTCCACGTCCAGAGCCCGGGGAGCTCAGGGGCATGGAAGGAAGACTCTGGAGAAGCCGCCCCCCTTTGTAAATGAGGAGATGGCTGGTGAGACCTGCAAGGCAGCCCGCTTCTCCCAGGGTGCACGTTCTCGTGGGACCAGGCTGTCTGTCACCGAGGAGACCCCTCCACCCCATCTGCACGTACATCAGCGGTGTTCTCCCTGCACTCTGCCCCCGTGCCACCACTCCAAGAGCCACCCTGATCTCCATTTCTGAGTCACCGGGGTCCTGGACCTTTACCACCCATGCTCCCGGGAAACCTGGGTTTTCTGGGCTGCTAAGAGCTTCCGGTGTGGTTCCTCAGCACTGAGCAATGGTGACACCTGGGAACCATCTGCCGGGGAAAGGGGAGGAGCTGCCCCTTCTTCCCACTTCACTCCCCCTTTTCCTTTATCTATCCAGGTCCGCACACATCCACGAGGGCAAGGAGACCCGCTTGGTCAGTGAAGTCCCAGAGGATGTCGGCTACCAGGCTGGCAGAAGGCCAGAGTCACAACTGCCCAACTGCTCAGAAGAGGCTGCCTGAGTGAGTCTGTCATTTCTGAAGAAGGGTCTCACCCATTTTTAAAAAATATTTTTTACCTGCTGGCCCAGCTATCTGCCTGAGAGGGGAGAGATGGGGGATGGCGGCCAGGAAAGAGCACAGCCCCGAGAAAGCTTCATGCTGACCCAAGAAACCCAATTTCCGACCATTGTCTTTCCCACCGAGAAGTGGCACTTTGGGTTGATCCATCCATCTCGTGAGCTTCATGGGGTTTCCTCAGAAAGGAAGAGCTCTGCTCTCAGAACCTAAATTTTAAAAAATAGTTTTTGAAACTGCATTTTTTTTGCTTTTTATTGGGGGGTCACACCGACGATGCACAGGGGTTACTCCTGGCTCTGCACTCAGGAATTACTCCTGGCGGTGCTCAGGGGACCATATGGGATGCTGGGAATCGAACCTGGGTCGGCCACGTGCAAGGCAAATGCCCTACCCGCTGTGCTATCGCTCCAGCCCCTGAAACTGCATTAAAGAGTCAAGACTGAAGTTGTTTCAAGGTTACCTGTTTGCAGGTGTCACCCTCGCAGAAGGGGCCTCTGGAGGGAAGGAAGCCCCCTGGGGTCCTTATCACCAGGAGATTTTCCACACGGGCTGCGTGGTGACTCAGCTAGATCTTACCCTGAGACTGGCCCACTCAGCTTCAGGCACCCCTTGGGCACCAGGGTTTTCTCAATCCCCTGCACTCTGTGAGTTGAGAGTCACCAACTAGAGCATGAAAGCCCTCAGGCTATGCCTCCAGGGAGAAACGTTTCATCCGAGTAGGACCAGAGCATCGGCGGAAGCTGCAACCCTCAGAGTCCTGAGCAGAAAAGACACCAGAGACAGAGACAGGAGCCCCAAGGGGGTGCCCACCCAAGGTGATCCCTCTCTATTCCTTCTTGGCTCAGTTATGCCAGGAGAACTTGTCCTGCTCAGCCAGGTGCCACCCTCAGTCACCAAGAGGAGTTTCTCACCAGGCTGATGTCCATAACTGTCTTCAGCTACAAGTTTAATCCTCTGATTGGAAATCACCATCACTCCAAAAACACAAGACCTACTCACAGCCCAGGACTCCAGACTCATGGGGTCAGCACATGATTTAAAACCGGACTGGAGCAATAGCACAAGGGGTAGGGCGTTTGCCTTGCATGGCCGGCCCAGGTTCAATTCCTCCATCTCTCTCTTGGAGAGCCCAGGAAGCTATCAAGAGTATCCCGCCCACATGGCAGAGCCTGGCAAGCTACCTATGGTGTATTCGATATGCCAAACACAGTAACAAGGCTCACAATGGTAACATTACGGGTGCCCACTCAAGCAAATCAATGAACAATGGGACGACAGTGCTACGACAGTGCTACAAGCAGGAGCCAGAGTGACAGGCAGCAAGCAGGGAACTTGCCTCGCATGAAACAGATACACATTGAGTCCCCAGCACAACATATGGTCCCGCAAGTGCAATAGGAATCCCTGAGTTGTACAGCATCAGGTATGAGCCCTGAGCACTTCCTGGTGTCACCCCCCAAAAAGCAAGAAAAAAACTAAAAAGCTCTAAAGACACCTAACACACACCTGGTGGGCAGGCCCTGCAGTGTCCTCTGAGGAAGAAGAGGATTCTGGTGAGAGACACAAGACTGCAAAGTTATGCAAGGAAGTTGCAATTATGCGTGGGCCTGGATGGACAATTTGAGGATGAGGAGACAGGAGAAGCTCTATTCATCTCTTCCATATCCTTCAATTCTCCTAGAAATCCGCCACAAGCTCAAACCAGCAGAGAGGGAGCCTGCAGGCTAGAAACCATGGCAAGGGGGGAGATGAGCTTCCAAGGAACCTCTCTCCTAATGCCAGGATGGAGACAGCATAATTAGTCTTCACTTTCACAAGTAATAAATACACTCAAATTAAAAATACATTTGTACCACTCGTTTTACCCCTGCATATATCATAACATGTAAATACACATTCCACTTGTCTTTTGCTAATCATTTACTTTATATTCTCATGTTGGTCAACAGGGTAAATTACTATCTTTCTATGTATCTTAATATCATTAATACTCTTTTAAATTTATAGGCTCTCATTTAAGATTGAATGAGGGCTATTGCCTGTGGCAGTGGAAACTATTGGGAAATTTGTGAATTATATGCCTGGTTTGCTCCCATTTGCCAAGCTAAATATTTAAGTAAACCCGCCTGTCATGAGCACTCAAAAGTTTTAGCTTTAACAATTCCATGAGAAGAATTGTGGAAATGACACCACATCTGGGGGGCCTGAGACTTCAGTGTGAGTGCCAGCTCATGCACGAGGCTAGGATGGGGGATGGGCTCGGGGCCAGACCTGGGTTTTGTTTCCTCAGGGAACGGGTGTGCCTGTCCACCTCCTTTCCATTGGGAATAAGAGGGAGCGTTAGCAGGTCATGGCAGCAAACCCAAGCCATTCCAGATGAGACTGTCAAGAAAAGAAGGGGCTTGCTTAAGAGGAGAAAATGAGGGCCAAGAGGCACCCAAAGGAAGTGCAAAGGAAGCCCATGTTCCAGGGTCCAGGGGGCCACTGAGGAAGGACCACCCCTGGCAAATCTAGGGGGAACAGGAAGGACGAAGATGAAACCCACCTCATACGCCTGCTCTAATGACAAGTGGCTGAGGAAATCAGCCTACCAGGCACAGAGCACCCTGAGAAAGCAACAGAGGAGTTGGGATTGGGGCCACAAGGCATCCACTCAGCCCCAGGAGGCACTTACCCGCAAGAAACTATCAAAGTGCCTCACATCTCAGCCGCTTCAGTTCAGAAAGGTGCTTGGTGCAGAGTGTAGAGGAACCCACAGTTTTGGCGGGTGGATAAAGGAGCCAACCAGGATGAGGAAGGGAACCAAGGGCATCACACAGGATCCTGCTCAGGGCTCGTCTGCTTAAGAGCAGAGGTGTTAAGGGCTGGACTGAAGCCAGAAAGGCAGGTGAGGGGGTCACGGGTCAGCCATGGGCAAGCTGGCATCCACATGAGACTACTTGGTCCCTGACCTTCCAGGGAGAATTGGGACACGGAAAATGTTTGCAGCTCCACAAACAGTCCCTAAGTGGCTATTCTATCCCGGAATTCTCAGGCACTGCCCCCCTCACGTCCTGGAACCATTTCAGAAAAACATTCTGATCTGGTTCCTGGGTGGGTCTCAGAGGTTAATCCAGTTCAAGTGTGACTGTGGAGGAAGTCAAGGGCCAGAGCAGCAGACAGGACTGGCCCAGGCCCTCAGAGCAGTCAGGGGGGAGGGTGTGGGTGGTGGCAAGAGCACACAGGCTCCTGCTCCCGCTCACAAGGCCTCGAGCAGACCCGAGCAGGAGGGCATCATCTAACACTGACTCTAGAATTCAACTCATTCAAGCCCTTCTACCACCAGCCATTGAATCAGGCCAAGATCTCTCTCCCAGCCTCTGAAAAGGAGGCACACAGAAAATAAAAAATGTTTACCTGCATGAGAGGGCTGGAGCGATAGCACAGTGGGTAGGTTGTTTGCCTTGCACACGGCCAACCCGGGTTCAATTCCTCGGCCCCTCTCAGAGAGTCTGGCAAGCTACCAAGAGTATCTCGCCCGCATGACAGAGCCTGACAATCTACCCATGGCGTATTTGATATGCCAAAAACAGTAACAACAAGTCTCACAATGGAGACGTTACTGGTGCCCGCTTGAGCAAATCAATGAGCAACGGAATGACAGTGACAGTGACCTGCATGAGAACCATCGAAGAGGGAGATGGTGACAGTCAAGAGCTGGTACACAGGAAGCAGTAAGAAATATTCAATCCTGCTGTCTACGGCCATACCACCCTGAACACGCCCAATGTCGTCTGATCTCGGAAGCTAAGCAGGGTCGGGCCTGGTTAGTACTTGGATGGGAGAAATATTCAATCCTGCCAACTCGTCAGAATGTCCATGTGAAGGATCAGGGTGTTTTCTCAGTCAGTTTTGAATATACACCAGTACACAGGACTTAGGATCCAACTTGCTACAGCAGAGACCAAGTTCTGTGTCTGGTTTCTGAAGAATGCATTTATTTAGGCAAGATCTGCCTTAGGGGGAGGACCCCCAGGCTTGCAAAAGTGGAACTAGGAAAAAGCCTGACTCTGACAGCAAGGCTGAAAGACTCTTCCATCCACGTGTCTTCCAGGAGGCTGGAATGAGGCCAGATGTGCTTCCAAACCAAACCATCATGAAGGCAGCTCCCAGTCCTTGATTCCAAACTCTGGTCTCTCTGAGACCATCAGCAACCCCACCCCCACCCCAGTTATCCCGACATCCCTTCCCTGGGAGCCTTCCCAACACAGACAGTGACCCCATGTCTGGTCACACCAAGAACCACCTCTTTCTCTTGGAATTCCCAGGTGCTTCCTTCTGTTCCCATAGTAACTGTCTGGGGTATTTCTCCAGGCCTCAGGATGCACCAGACAAGGACCCGTTACATGTTCCACCCAGTCCCTCTCCCCCGGATCGCCTCACCCCTGATTCAGATTATCCCAGTCCTCTTCTGCCATCAGGCCTACATGGAAAAGTGGATCAGGCCCAGCTGCCAGGAGTTGATGATTCTCCGGAATAAGCACCCCAACATCCACCAAGGCTGTGGTTAGGGAGCCCCTAGCCAGAGGATGCAGAAGCGAAAAAAAAAAATTAAGGGGATAAAATTGCCCCTGCTTCTGGATGAAATATCTTGATAATCACAGGAAAGGAGCATTCGAGACATAATCATCATCGTCTGTGGTCTCTGCCTACGTGGACCTGGCCTAAGGCGTCCACGTAAACCCACGGCGACTCTAAAAGCTACACGAAAAGTTCATTTCCCCACAAAACTGCCACTTAGGGAGACAAATAATTTAAGAAGGGACAATGCTTCACCAGGATGCGCATATTAAAAGTTTAAAATCACAGCCCAGAGAAAGACAGAGAGAGAATAAAGCAAAAAAGCAAACTTTGGTCGCATCTCCTCCAGCTTGGAAAAGAGGCTGTTTATCGCCCTATTCTCCCTCTGAGTCCGGGGACAGTGGGTGTCACATTTGAAGGGTCACGCTGGGTAGCCCATTCTGAAGGCAGGGGGAGAACTGAGAGGGAGACAGGCCCCACTCTCTGGGGTGGGGGCGTCCTCCATCAGAAGCAATTCCAGGAACGTGCAGACCTCGGCCGGATGTGACGGATCTCCCCTTTCTAACTGGAGCACAGCTAGAGCCCTCGAGTGCCACATTCCTATTTCTAAGCATCTCTGCACATGTTGTTCTACCCAAATCAATGTATGGGTTATAGATTATTGATCACTAAGGACCCAGACCACAGCCTCTCTTTCAATGTCAGAATAAGAGCTATTGTTCTCCTCCCCAGGCTTTTAGCCATGAGTCATCCTGCATTTTCAGACACAGAGCAATTATTCACCGTCAAGTTATCCTACCCAAGCTTATCAAGAATTTAAGCTAAAAAATATGTGTATGGGTCTTCCTGAGGGAGCCGTCAAGATCCACAAGAAAAGTCAGAGAAACGTTACCGGGCCCAGAGCAAAGTCAGAACGGTGGGCCCCGAGACTCCTCTGTCTCACACAAAGCACATTCGCCGAGACTAATAGCGCCCTTCTGCGGGCCTGCCAGCAGATAGAAGTTACCACATTATTGTGGTCTGTTTCCGAGGACAAATAAAGTATGCTGCGCTCTCCAGTGTTCTGCAGAGCACGCCACGCTATAGACAGAAGTGTTTCAAGTCAACACAATATGAAAAAATTCAAAATAAAATGAAAAGTGTCTGAAAACAAACCAACATAAATATACAGCAGTCCTGTTAATTATGATTATTTATGATCATAAGAACTGGCATCATTACTGTGGTTTCCTTTCCAAAATCTCGCAAACTTGTTACTATACAGCACTTTCGGAGTTCTATAGGCTTTGGAAGGTGGCACGCTGGAGGCAAAAGTCATTTGGGGGCAGGGGTGGCGGGAGTCCGGGGTTCGAGGGCCCTCTTGTGCCCCGCGCTGGTCCCGGTGGGAGACTGACACATAATAAAGCCCGCTTGCACCTTCCAGCGTCCCCCACACTCCGCTGCCAGTAATGCATTACAGATGTCTCTGATGAGCACCCCCCATCTATTAAACAAAGTGCTCCAGTCGCCTGCGAGGGGCCTGAAGAATGATCTAGAAATCCACCCCCCTGGGGGAAACCGCCTCTGGAACATCACCGACAACACTGAATATTTCATCAGGGATGACAGGACTCCCCTCTCCCAGAGCCCCCCTCCTCCATCACCCTGCCTGCCACGGCACCCCCTCTCCGCCCCCGACACACACACACACACACACACACACACACACACACACATATACACACACGCAAGGCTTCTCCTCCACTCACTTGACAACTAGTCACGGCCACATCACTGCCGTCCCGCTGTCCTTGCAAGCTGACCTCTGTAGTGCGCGGTGCCCAGTGGTCATGCTGTCCTCGTCTCTCGCCAACCACATCTGACAGGAGACAAGGCAAGCACGGCGGCGGCTCCTGGCACCTGAGGCGCCCGGGGGGACTACACAGGTAAACCAGGGGGCTCCGCGTTGTCTCCAGGCTAACAGCAGAGGAAAGACATGACAAGTCCCAGCCAGGAGCCCTGGTCCGCATATTCAAAAGATTCATCATGCGGGTGATGAAGGGCAGCTGCAAGGCCTTCCGGCGGTGGGGTGGGAGTGTGGGGTGGGAGGGGGGGGTGCCAGGAGGGGGGGTCACGCGGGGCACCTGGCCCTGGCCTCAACCGGGAGGGAAAGACATAGAAGGCAAGCAGGGCAGCGTTGACAAGTCGGGGTGAGCAGGGCGCTGCCCCACCAGCAAGGCCCCTGCAACCTGCCCCCCCCCCCCCGCCGGCATCCTCCAGACCCCAAAGACACGTGTAGTCACGGAGGCAGCGGCCGGCCGGGCCTGCTGGGCCTCGGAGCCCCGCCTTCCCGCTGTGAGCCCTCGGGACTGGGCTTCCGAGCGGCGCGAGGCAATCGTACCTCTGAAGTGACACGGGTGGGGGTTTGAGTCGCTCTCTTCTCTTACAACCCCTTTTTTGGTGAAGTGTCGGAGTGGAGAAAAACATGAAGTATTTTGACTGAAATAAATGCTTTCATGGAAAACAGAGAGCCCTAGAGAGCACGCGGGGACTTGAAGAGCATCGCACTATTTTAAGCAGGTGACAGGAATGTCATCTTCTGAGAGGTCGGGGTATTTTCTCAGCCACACCAGAGGCAAGAGAAAGCCAGTCTCCGAGTGCTGGTATGGGGTTGCGGCGGCGGCGGGGCTACGGCGACAGAGCTCCCGGCCCCAGGTCTCTGACAAAAGGAAGCAGTACTATTAGGTAGGGAGAGGCAGTTTGCTGCCTCCCAGAACACCCAAGGAAGCACAAGCACACTTCAAATCAGCCTGATTTTCGCGACTTTCATTACACCACCCACATCAACGTGACTGCAGTCATTTGTTCCAAAGCTCGCCCCCCCGCCCCCTCCGCGCGCATTCCCTGTGGTTATCGGGGCGGAGAAGGTCCGGGACAAACCCGGACGGCATATTTCATCTAACCTTGAACCTCAAGCTGTCTCCAGGCGGTCCCCTCCTGCTTCCTTTCCTTTCCTGACCTGGTTGTGCTGACGAGTGGATGAAAGAGGAGGTGGGATTGGGGTGCTAGCGCCTGGGACCACGACACTGATGGAAATCTTTCTTTTTCTTTTTTTTATTGTAACCCGGCGCAGGGCTGGAGTCCAAACATAGGCATGTGTATGCAACCAACCCCAGTCTGACTCCCACCATCCCATATGGTCATCCAAACCAGGAGCGACCCCCTGAAGACAAATCGAGAAAGAAGCCCTGAGCACCACTAGATGTGGCCCAAGTACCTCCCCCCAACACACACACACACACACACACACACACACACACACATACAAGCACACAGGAACAACAGCACAGGGGCCAGGAGTTGGGGTATGTGCCTTGCATGTGGCCAACCCAGGCTCTATCCCCAGCCTGGGCTCCGGGACACCACCCTGTGTGGCCCTGGTGATCCCTGTCATTGCAAGTTCCAGGCAGCATCAGATATCACATCCTCGTACCCAAGCACTGGATGGCCAGCCTGATTGGCCAAGTACCACCAGGAGTGACCCCCTGAGCATCGCTTGGAAAGCCCCTGCAAACACAGAGAGAGGGAGAGAGAGAGAGAGAGAGAGAGAGAGAGAGAGAGAGAGAGAGAGAGAGAGAGAGAGAGAGAGAGAGAGAGAGAGAGAGAGTGTAGGCAGAGGAGCCTTTTCAAAGTCCTATTAGGAGAGCGCAGTAGGGTCACATCTGCTTCCGGGTTTCCTCCCCAACCCCAGCTGTGCGCTTTTCTGTGCCATTCTATGCTGAAAATCACTCTCAAGAAAGGATGGGACAGAAGACTGCTGGGTTCTCACAGGGCCTGGGTGGGGTCGGCCACCCCCGTGCTCCTGGAGCCAGGCTGGGAGGAGACATAAGCTCTGGGCCCTGCTGTGCTGTCCTGTCCGTTTATCTCCACCTTCCCATGCAAGATAGCAGCTGTGTCCGGAGCCTGGTGTGGCCCCTAGAGCCCGATACCACACCCTGGGCTTACCAGGAGGAATGAAAGAGAAAAACGAGATGACTTAAGGAGACCTTGAGTTTCTGGGCTCAGAAACACCCCCCAGAAAATGAAGGGTACAGGCAGTTTATTGGGGAACTGTCTTCTGCCAGTCAAACTGTGCTTGCTGCCATCATAGAGTTATAGGGTCAAGCTTAAATAATAATAACAATAATAATAATAATAATAATAATAATAAAAACACTCTACTGAGTGGGATATAAAATATTTGCACATAATACATAAGATAAGGGGTTGATATCCAAGATCTATAAAGCAAAACTCAACAACAACAACCAAAAAACCCAAAGACCCCATCCATAAATGGGGAAAGGAGATGAACAAACGCTTCCCCAAAGAAAACAAACAGAAAGCCAATAGGCTTATGAAAAAGTGCTCGTCATCACTAATGATCAGGGAAATGCAAATCCAAACAACAACAAGCCATCATCTCCTTCCAGTGAGAATGGTACAATCAAAAAGTCTGGAAAGGGCCAGTGTTGGCAGAATTGTGTTGAGAAAGAAACTGTCATCCAATATTACTTGGAATGTCATCTGGCACAGTCTCTATGGAAAGCAATGTGGAGATATCTCAAAAAATAGGAACAGAACTCCCATAAGAACCAGGGATACCACTTCTTGGTACCTATCCCCAAAATACAAAACATCCATTCAAAATTATATACACATGCCTATGTTCATCACTGCACTTAGAATAATAGCCACGATATGGAAGCAACCCAAATGTCCAAGTACAGGTGAATGTCTCAAGAAGTTGTGGCTTAGGGTTATAATGATAGCACAGTGGATAGGGCGTTTGCCTTGCATGCGGCCAAGCCGGGTTCGATTCCCAGCATTCCATATGGTCCCCTGAGCACCGCCAGGGGTGATTCCTGAGTGCAGAGCCAGGAGTAACTCCTGTGCATTGCCAGGTGTGACCCAAAAAGCTAAAAAAAAGTTGTGGTTTATATGCACAATGGAATACTATGCAGCTCTAAGAAAGCAATTTGCCACAACATGGGTGGAACTAGAGGATATCATGCTGAGTGACGTCAGTCAGAAGTAAAGGAATAGATACAGAAAGATGTCTTTGTGTGTGGGACTTAAAGATACACAGCAAGGTAACAACCAAGGTCCAAAGGCAACACAACAGGAGAACAAATCCACACAACTGAGTCGGTTGGGGTGGGGCGCATTGAAAGAGAGGGGCGTTGGGGTTTTGGGGGAAGGGAGGTGGGTACACTGGAGATGGGTATGATACTAGAACTGTCTGCATGGGAAACCAGCAGGATAATAGCACTGTAAATCACAGGAACAAAATTGATTCATAAAGGTTTGAATAAATGATCATGTTCACATGCAAAGATCAACCCCCCCATAGCGAACCACCAATAAGCACCCCTGTAACTGAGCAAGTTACAAGAGTCATCCACCCCCTCTCCCTGGCCTCCAAAGACAACCGGATCAGTCCCTTTGATGAATCCTAGTCAATGGGTTACAACTGAGGGGTCCCTAAGAACTGGAAGACCCAAGAATTAGACATCCCAAGCGTGTCTCCATAGTTTGGGCCATGCTCTGGCCCCCAGAGCCTGAGCTAGTGTCACCCCAACCTTAGGATGAAGCTGTTTTTGCCTGAGCACCACAGCTATCGTGATTGGCCTTTGCCCAAGAGCCCCATCATACAGACTGTGAAGTCTGTGCTCCCCAGGCCTGTCACCCCATGCCCAGCGCTCAGTGTAAGGGACCTGGGGACCCCAGATCTACCACGGGCAGTGCAGTGAGTCACCTTCTCATTTGGGGTGATTCTCAACAAAAGGGAGTAGAATGGCATTTCCTTGTTCTGTTTGTGTGTTCTGGGTGGGGACACTGCTCTGATATGAGTGTGAGGTGCACCTTTCCCAAGTTCCCCCCACCCCCGTTTCTTGCAATGCGGTGATGATCTCCCCGCTGCATGAGGAAAATGCAGCAGAGAAAGAGTTCTCCAACCTGCAGGCCGCTGATGGGTTGGTCCAGACCCCCGCTTTGTTGTGAAGCAGCTTCACGCATGGTATTGTCCGCTCCCTCCCACCTCTGCCCACTAGAGGGGCACCAACACCCAACTTTGCCTCCACAAACATGTCTCCACAGGGCGCCAAGTGTCCCTAGGAGCTGGATTGGGGAGTGTGAAGCGACGGCTCCTCTAAGGAGCACTGGCTGAAGGGATTTGTTTGCTCACATCCATTTGTGCCATTACAGCACCAGAACCCACTGGGACACTGTCCCCCTGGCCTGACCTCCTGGGGTCCATGCACACCCACACCCCTGCTTGCAAAGCAAAATCAGATGGGATCACCAGGAAGCGTCTCACCTGCTTCCACAGACAGTGCTCTGCTCCCTGCCCGCATGCCATCCTCAGCTTCTCCTGATGTCTCGTCAGCTGACCTGTGGAGGTGTCGCCCGGTTCTTCCCTCTTTGCCCTGTGCGTCTTCCCTCAGCCTGTTCGAGTCTCAGCAGGCACCTTCAACAGAGTGTGCCTCAACCTGCCTCCCCGCCCGGGGCTGCTGAGACGACCCCAGCGGTGTGAACCTCACGTGCCCTTGGGGACCTCTTCTGTTGATTCCCTTAAAGAAAATTTTCTGGGGAGGGGTTTTCTGTGAGACCTTTTTTTTTTTTTTCCCCAGACAAGGGGGTGGTAGGTCAAGTCAGGTCAGGAGCCTCTGAACTAGAAGGTTTGGCTGTGAGACAGATGTTAGGTGTCCTCAAAGGAGAGGAAAGTCCTTGAACCTCCTAGTGGAGCTGGGGTTCCCGTGGTGCCAGGGATCAAACCCGGGGCCTCCTGCCTGCAAGTCGCACACACAGCCCATTGAGTCGTCTCTTCAGTCCCTTTCTCCCATTTCAAACAAAACTTCCATAGTCCCAAGGCTGCAAACACCCTTGACGATGATGCCAATGAGCCTGTTATGGGATGACCACATGGCGGAGAGCACCCCCTGCCCAGCGCCCAGCTAACACTGTCCACCACGTAAGGGGGGGGTCGCCTGCACACGCCCAGCCCCGTCTCCAGCACACAGCGAACCAGAGTCCCGATCCTCCCTGAGACACTCTGATTTTATGCTGATCGTTAACTAAGACTATTTCTCTCCAGAGATTTATTACATTAATGAGCTCTGAAATTACTCACAGCAATTAAGTATATTGTTTTTAAACTCTTCAGAAATCATCAGAACACATTGGTTGTTTTTCGAGACACATAAATAAGGGGTACAAGTTGTCACCCTGACAACTCAGCCACTAGCTCTCTTCCTGCTGGCTCTGGGAGTTTCCGGCCCCCCGACTCCAGAGAGAAGCACACCCACTAACTGGGGGTTGGGGGGGGAAGCGCCTCATTGCAAAAGGCAGGGACTTCTTTCCTTGCACGGGACTGGAACTCGGGTCTGTGGATAGACCTTGGGTGGATAGGCGCTGGAACCATCATGAGGGTCTGGGGTACATCCAGCAAACTGGTCCCCGTGGTTGCAGTGCCCATGTGCCCCAGTGAAAGGAGCCTTTTATTCCCGAAGCTGGGTGCTGCTACTTTTTCCTGGGAGCCTCTCCTCCTCCCGCAGGGCACCACACCTGTCGGAAGTCCTGCCCCACGCTTCCTTCAGCTGACCCCATGGATGCAGCTTCCTTGGGGCTTCAGATGGAGCCCCTGAGTCCCACCGGAGGTTGACTCGGCCTGACGAGGAGCCTCCTTTCATTTCCCTTCACGTGCCATTTCCATGGTGAAGGGCAAGAGCTTGAGAGCCCGGTCCAGCTGCGGAGCTGCCTGGAGTCACGCTCTGGGCCCTCTCTGGCCATCCTCGGCAAGGACCTGTCCGGGTCGCACGGGACTGAGAGCGGGGCTCCTCCTGAGTAAATGCGAGCTCCCTGTGCCCCACCCACAGCCCCTTGTCCAGTTTTCAGGGATGTGAGGTGGAAACAAGACCCTGGAAATAAGAGGCTGAGACTTACACAAGCCAGCTGTAGGCGGGGGGTGTTGGTGCCTCTCTAGCTCCCTGCCTCCCCCCAGGGGCAGGAGGGTCCCTGGGACCACTGGGATCAGTCCGGAGCCCCTGAAAGAGGCTGGCAGGATAAAGAGTGCATATGGGGGTGTCCCCCTAGCAGGGAATTGCTACTGGGGACCCTCTCTAGATCCAGACTGTGTAATCCCTCGTCGCTGGGGTCTGGGGCATCCCCCTCCGCACGCCTATGGGTTCCACCTACCTCTCTGTAAATGTTCTGTTATTGGGGTGTCTTTGGGGCGGGGGACTCCCAGAGGGCCAAATGCTTCTTACTGGGCCTCAAGCTCCCAACCCTGTACTCTCGCATGCTGGCCCCCATGGCCAGCATCCTGGGCCCCAGGAAATCAGAAGTTGGGCAGAAAGGGAAAAGAAAACCATCAGTCATAAAATATGCCCTCAGACCACCCTCACGGTGCCTCTTTCTCCCGCTGACGATGGTGCGGGAGACAGAGCAGCCCACAGACACCCCGTGGGACCCACAGACAATGGCTGTCCTGCTGAAGTGGTCTGGGCTGTGAGCGCTGCCTCCCGGAACACTGCCAAGAAGGTACATGGAGAAGGGGAGCCCCATCACCTGCAGACCTGGGAGCAGCTTCCAGGGAGCCCTTTCTGGAGCCCCATGCGCGAGGAACCAGATGACTTTTCAGCAGGAGCATCCAAGTCCCCAACTCACCCTGGTAGACACAGCTTCCAGGGATGGAAGAGGTAGGTGGGGTGGGGAAGCAGACGGCAGGTGGGGGACAGCCCCCCCCCACCGTCCAGGAGCTCATGAGGAGGACAGTGTCCCCGGTGAGGTGACTAAGGTCCCAAGATGAGGAGCCGATTGGCAGGTGCCACCACTAATTCCCTGCTCTTCGCTTCTCTCCCCTCCAGCATGACTTCCCGATGGCAGGGGACACGAGATGTCCTGGTGTGGGACTCGAGTTTCCAGCAGCTTTGGGGCTTCTCAGCTCCTC
This sequence comes from Sorex araneus, assembly GCF_027595985.1. Taxonomy (NCBI): domain Eukaryota; kingdom Metazoa; phylum Chordata; class Mammalia; order Eulipotyphla; family Soricidae; genus Sorex; species Sorex araneus. The sequence goes on from NC_073309.1 coordinate 37,387,268, forward strand.
TGGGGAGCTGGGCTGAGGGGGCCCTGCACTTCCTCCCACGGACGCCCCTGGAAGAGACTCTGCCTCCTCCTCATGCTTTCCTGTCCCGCCTCCCTCAGCACTCACTCTCTCGGGACTCCGGCAGCTCCACGGAGTCAGAACAAGCAAAGGGAGTGTTGTCCTGGGTGCCAGGGAGCGTCTGCAGCCTTCTCGGCCATTGTAGAGGCGGGGGGGGGGGGTGGGTTGGCCCTGGATCAGGCTCAGCCCGGGGCTAGGGGCAACGCCAGGATCGAGAGTCCCAGGCCCACTGCAGGCTACTCCATCCACTCTTTCTTTCTTTCTTTCTTTGATTCTTTCTTTCTTTCTTTCTTTCTTTCTTTCTTTCTTTCTTTCTTTCTTTCTTTCTTTCTTTCTTTCTTTTTCTTTCTTTCTCCTTTCTTTCTTTCTCCTTTCTTTTTTTCTTTTCTTCCTTCCTTTCTTTTTCTTTCCTTCCTTCCTTCTCTCTTTCTCTCTTTCCTTCTTTCTTTCTTTCCTTCCTTCTTTCTTCTCTTCCTTCCTTCCTCCTCCCTCCCTCCCTCCCTCCCTTCCTTCCTTCCTTCTCTTTCTTTCTTTCTTCTCTTTCTTTTCTTTCTTTCTTTCTTTCTTTTCTTTCTTTCTTTCTTTCTTTCTTCTTTCTTTCTTTCTTTCTTTCTCTTCTTCTTCCTTTCCTTCCTTCCTTCTTCCTTCTTTCTTTCTTTCTTTCTTTCTTTCTTTCTTTCTTTCTTTCTTTCTTTCTTTCTTTCTTTCTTTCTTTCTTCTCTCTTCCTTCTTCCTTCCTTCCTTCCGTCCTTCCTTCCTTCCTTCCTTCCTTTCTTTCTTTCTTTCTTTCTTTCTTCTTTCTCTTCCTTCCTTTCTTTCTTTTCTTCCTTCCTTCCTTTCTTTTTCTTCCTTCTTCTTTTTCTTCTTTCCTTCCTTCTTTCTTTCTCTTTCTTCTTTCTTTCTTCTTGTTCTTTCTTTCTTTCTTTCTTTTTCTTTCTTTCTCCTTTCTTTCTTTCTCCTTTCTTTTTTTCTTTTCTTCCTTCCTTTCTTTTTCTTTCCTTCCTTCCTTCTCTCTTTCTCTCTTTCCTTCTTTCTTTCTTTCTTTCTTTCTCTTCTCTTTTCTTTTTCTTTCTTTCTTTCTTTCTTCCTTCCTCCTTCCTCCTTCCTTCCTTCCTTCTTTCTTCTTTCTTTCTTTCTTTCTTTCTTCTTCTTTCTTTCTTTCTTTCTTTCTTCTTCTTTCTTTCTTTCTTCTTCCTTCCTTCCTTCCTTCCTTCTTTCCTTTCTTTCTTGCCTCTTTCTTTCTTTCTTTCTTTCTTTCTTTCTTTCTTTCTTTCTTTCTAAAATGTATTTATTTATTTTTTGTTTTTTTGGGTCAGACCAGGCAGTGCTCAGGGCTAACTCCTGACTCAGGAATTACTCCTGACGGTGCTTGAGGACCATATGGGATGCCGGGGATCACACCTGGGTCAGCCACATGCAAGGCCAATGCCCTACCTACTGTGCTATTAGTCCAGCCCCTCCACCTACTTTCATTGCTAAATTGTCCCCAGCTACATCCCCATAGCGGGACTGGTTGCTACCAGGCATGACCTCTCCAAACTCCGGGTGGCATGGAGACTTGGTTTAGAGCTGTTTTACATCGCTGGGGCAGTCAGGGGCCATTCCCTGGGGGTTCCCTGCCAGTTTGGTGCCACACTCACAATACTGGGGACATCTACATGGTACCGGGGATAGAACGCGGAGCCTCCTGCAGGTCAGGCACATTCTCCACCACGTGACTCCACAAGGAGACCCTGTTAAATTTAAGAAACATTCAGTCCTGGCTTCAAGGGTTATAATCAGGGGCTCATCGAGGGTCTAGGGCTGCAGCATGAACTTTGACCCCATGGGTGACCTGGTAAAGGGATAGGGGCTCCCCTCACGAGTGTCCGTGAACCCTGGAAACCACTGAGGCACTGGAAGCCACTTCCATCTCCTCCCGCTCTCTGAACCTTCTGTGCCAATAAAAGGAAATAGCTTTAATATCCCTTCGGATGAACATAGAATAAGGCCGTTACATTAAAGTCACATTGAACCCCCATCCCTGGAAGAAAGAAACGACCCAAAGGGGAGGCCTGGGACTTCGTGGAGCCAATCCTGCAGATAGGACCACTGGTTACAGCCGAGGAGGCGTCCCGGATGCCAGCCCCGGGAAGGGCTCTTCAGGCTGCCATGGGGAGGGCCTTGTTTTCCAATTTTCAAAATGAGACCTTCATTTTCAGGGTATTACAAACACCCTCCCCCCCGCCCCCCTCAGCCTCTCTAGTGCCCACTCAGAGCAGGCCCAGTGGAAACCGCCGATCACCAGACCAGCTCTGAAGAGCTGTTCAAATCTGTTGGCAAACAGCATCCGCGCAGTCTGAAGGAGCCACTGCTGAGGAGAAGACGCGCCCTCAGGACCACGAATCCCAGATTCCTGAGCGTCTCTGCCGCACCCGCCCCATAGGGTCTCACCTCCTACCTCAGCTCCGGCAGGCGCTCACTGAAATCTTCTGAGGGCGTCAAGCAGCTCACATCCAGAGGGGCCAAGGATCAAAGCGGCGGGGGCGGGGGGTAGGGGGCTGCTCCAAGCCCCCCAGGACCGCAGGGAGCTGAGTGATGTGTCCCCCAGAGCACTTGGCTAGGAGGAGCTCACGGTGGTGGCGCCACCGGCAGACCCCGAGCCACGGCCAGGCTCTCGGGCACCACAATCCGACAGAAATAAAACTACATTTTATCACTTGTCATCGTTAAGAAAAATTTTCATCTCCGCTGTTCATTTGAAAAGTACTATATTTAATGAATGAGTACTGAGTCATGACGCATAAATGACTAAAATGTAGGAATTAGACTGAGGTCAACGAACGTATTTTTAAACCATGAAATTAAGGGACCCGGTCATGCCTGTCGAGCGTGCCCCTCCCCGGCATTACAGTCCCCGGCAAGGCTGCCCCCGGTGGGCTGGAATCAGTTCCACAAGAAGCAGGCCACGCTTTGGGGCCAGCTCTGGCCCAGTCAGGATGGAAAAACCTTGCTGACCTCTTTCCCTAGGGTCTGTACATCTGCGCATTCTCCGTGCATAGCTGATGAAGGCCCTGTGGGTTTCATGCGAGACGAACCCCAACACAAAGGACCGTCCCAGAGCCCAGTCACCCATGGGAGCTGGGGTATTGGCCTCTGTGGACCTTCCAAAATGGCGGCCCCCAGCAGGCATGGCATCAGAGGAGGGCTCTTCTGGGACTTCTCCAGAAAAATAAAGCTTGCCTCAAAGCCTCAACTCTGCAAACATCTCAGTGAAAGATGGGAGAGAAGTGGGGGAAGGCTTGGTGAGACCAGATTAAAAAAAATTCAAATTTCAGAATGCAAAAATTCCTGGATAAACATCTTTCTGGGACGTCTTAGGGTGAAGTGAGCATGGCATGGGTGTTTTTCACCCTGAAGTCATCAGGGGTTTTTTGGTGTTTTCCTTTTTGTGTGTGTGAAATAGTACTCTGAGTTTCCTTGGAGAAGGGGGCTTCTCCTCATTCTCTCTCTCTCTCTTTTTCTCTCTCTTTCTGTCTCTCTGTCTGTCTCTGTCTCTGTCTGCCGGCCTGTCTGTCTGTCTGTCTGTCTGTCTGTCTGTCTCTCTCTCTCTCTCTCTCTCTCTCTCTCTC